>NW_025053089.1:0-11038 GCF_019279795.1 Protopterus annectens | reverse complement strand
CACCTGTCCTTGTGTAGGGGTTCCACCAGACAGGTTTACTCTTCCTGAGGGAGGAGGATTTTATCCTTTTGGGTATTCCTGATTCCATGCAGCTATATAAATGCTCCTATAGTACTTTGGTAAGGATTAGGACATTTGCGCCAATTCCTATGGAGGGAAAGAGGGCTGTGAATCTGTTTATACCTTACTCAGGAGGTGTTGCCTTAATCAGCTTTGGAAAAATGTTTCTGTTTGAGAAGGCCTTAGCTGGGGAGGGGGTCAGAAATATGGTGACTTTGAAAGTGCCCTCATTGTGGTCAGATCTTACCAGGGAGGATGACACTGTAGGGATGCTGCAGTGGTTACTCATGTTGGGTATTACCAAGTCCAGGATATTATAACCTCTTATGGGGTTTTTGACCTGCTGGTCCAAGACATTTGCATTGATAAAAATCCAGTAATCTCTGGGCATTTTGTGTTTTGGCATGATTAGTTCTTTCAATCTATGGTTAGATAGTTTAAGTTGCCCACGATCAGGGTAAAGGGTTGAATCTTGATAGATTTGAAGAGATCCAGATAGGTGGAGAAGGCATCTTGAGTAAAATTCGGGGGCCTGTAGCTAACTATGACTTGAATAGGGGTCTTGTCAATGGTTAACTGCACGTGGAGTGCCTCCTGTGCATCATACTGTTTGACTAGCCTGGAGGTGTGTATGTCTTTAATATATTTTTAAATGCCACCTCATTTTGCTTTTGCTGCCTGCAGTTTTGGGTCTGAATTTATGATAGGATGAGTAACTTCATATGGCTGGGGTGCTCTCCACAGCATTGGGCCAGGTTTCAGTGACTGCACAAATGTTTGCATCTTTCAGGGTTAAGAATGCTTGCAATGAGTGCAGTTTCATGTTTTGACTCCTAGTGTTTAGCAGCATGACCTTTAATTTGCATTTTGATTAAATGTTCATGTTGGTAGACTTGACCTCATGGCATTGTATAAAAAAGGCACTTTGGGGGTGGCAAGAGACTTTGCCAGAATCCTGAAGCCCAAGGGACTGCCCATGCTCTGGAATAGACTTCCCATACATGTCAAGCAGAGCAGCTCACTAGCCTTCTTCAAGCAAAATCTTGATGAGTGGATGGGAAATAGAAAGTTCACCCCGGGGATCACTCCAGTGGCTCTACTTGATAGAGGCTTTGGGAACTATCGACAGGCAGTACAATGCCAGGGCACTTCTGTGGGCTAGGCTTGTAAAGGCCCCAGAGCCATTAGCCTAGTACATACCTATGAACCTATGAACCTATAAGGTTAACAGTCATGACCTGTTCTTGACAAAACCAAACTCTGTGGGATCAGTGTTTGGAGGTTACCAATGTCCTTGTTATTGAGGTCCATGATAATCTGTTCCATGGCCTTGCAGATCTGGCTAGTTAGGCTGATGAGTCTATAATTTTGTGGATCAGTGGATGCTCCACTTTTATGCAAAGGGATAACAGTAGCTGTCCTCCACTCGGCTGGGATGAAGCTTTGGTTGAATAGGATGCCTAATGATGCTGCAGGTTTCTGCCTGAATTCATGTAGGATGCAGCCTGGGATGTTATCAGGTCCCATGGAAGCTGTATTTTTTTACTTTTGAGAGGGCAGTGATGACTTGCTCTCTAGAGATAAAGGGAATGGAGCAGGTGCTGTGATGTCCTGATTTACTAATGGGAGGACAGAGAGGTGAAGTTTTCCCTGAACCTGTCTGCCAGCAGGTTAGCTACATCTATGGCATTTGTGTATGTGGTGTCCTTGACCACCAGTTTTAGCAGATCTAAGTGCTTCTTTTGAGATTGTGGGCATATGTAAAGAGTGACTTATGATTGTCTTTAGTAGATGTGGTCAGTTTGGACTCAAAGATTGCTTTGAAGGATTTCACTAGTGCTTTTATTTGCTTGTTCAGGCCAAGGAGAGATTGCTTCCAATTAGGCACCTGCTCTTTCTTGGCCCTGAACAGCATTTTTCTCCTTTTATTATAAAGTTTATTTATTGCAGATGTCCACCAGACAGGTTTACTCTTCCTTGAGGAGGAGGATTTTATCCTTTTGGGTATTCCTGATTCCATGCAGCTATATAAATGCTCCTATAGTACTTTGGTAAGGATTAGGACATTTGCGCCAATTCCTATGGAGGGAAAGAGGGCTGTGAATCTGTTTATACCTTACTCAGGAGGTTGTAATCAGCTTTGGAAAAATGTTTCTGTTTGACCTTAGCTGGGGGAGGGGGGGGGGGTCAGGGGAAATGGTGACTTTGAAAGTGCCCTCATTTTGGTCAGATCTTACCAGGGAGGATGACACTGTAGGGATGCTGCAGTGGTTACTCATGTTGGGTATTACCAAGTCCAGGATATTATAACCTCTTATGGGGTTTTTGACCAGCTGGTCCAAGATATTTGCATTGATAAAAATCCAGTAATCTCTGGGCATTTTGTGTTTTGGCATGATTAGTTCTTTCAATCTATGGTTAGATAGTTAAAGTTGCCCACGATCAGGGTAAAGGGTTGAATCTTGATAGATTTGAAGAGGTCCAGATAGGTGGAGTAGGCATCTTGAGTCAAAGTTGGGGGCCTGTAGCTAACTATGATTTGAATAGGGGTCTTATCAATGGTTAACTGCACGTGGAGTGCCTCCTGTTACACATCTACTGTTTGACTAGCCTGGAGGTGTGTATGTCTTTAATATATTTTTAAATGCCACCTCATTTTGCTTTTGCTGCTTGCAGTTTTGGGTCTGAATTTATGATAGGATGAGTAACTTCATATGGCTGGGGTGCTCTCCACAGCGTTGGGCCAGGTTTCAGTGATTGCACAAATGTCTGCATCTTTCAGGGTTAAGAATGCTTGCAATGAGTGCAGTTTCATGTTTAGACTCCTAGGGTTTAACAGCATGACCTTTAATTTGCATTTTGATTAAATGTTCATGTTGGTAGACTTGACCTCATGGCATTGTATAAAAAATTCACTTTAGAACAACAAGAGCCTTTGCCAGAATCCTGAAGCCCAAGGGAGACAAATGCAGGCCATCTCTGGCAAAGCATCGTGGTCTGCCAATCGTGTCTTGTCAGGCTGACAGATACTGGATCTCCTTGGAATAACACCAGAAACTAAGCTGATTGTTAAAGTCAATAATTTTCTGTTTGTATTGAAGCATCACTCTTGGTGATGGTAGAATGCTACCTAAGGCTAGGGACATACCTGCCTGGGGCACATATTCAGCGAGCTTGATCATATCTCTCTCCATATAGACCAGGGAGGTAAGTCTCAAGTCATTCATGCCAACATGGACTATGAAAGAGTCATAACAGTACTTATTGTTAAGAGACTTGAGTGCATGTATGATATGGTGAATTCTGGCACCTGACATACAACTAACTGTGACTTTCTCCTTATCCAGCCTGATCAGGGCACATCTGTGTCTCTCACAATGGAGTCTCCTATGAGTAATATGTTGAGTTTATGGTTAGACATTACTGGTGTGTGGTGTGGTGAGCTGTGAAGTTTCAGTATGTTTTTGCCATGGACGTCTATTTTGTTTGGGTATGTTTTTGTTGAGGAACTCCACATATGTTGTATGTCGTGTAGGTGTGGGTGGTGCTTGAGGTGTGATGTTGGTTTTGACAACCTTCTCAGTGCCAGATATACTGGACTGTGAAGGAGAGAGCATAGACTCTAGGTTCCTAATGCAATTGCATCTCTCGCAAACTGTGTTCCTAGGTGGTAGTACTAGTAGTAGAGGGTTGTCTGTGTACATGAAGCAGTTGCTGCCCTGTCTCAGGATGCCCATATTTACCAGACCGGCAGGAGAAACCATAGGAAATTGTCCATCCATATTTGTCAGAATCTGAGGGAGAGAGGCCAGAGAGAGCTAAGGTGGTAAAGGGTAGAAAGTCTAAGATTAGTGCTACACAATGTGCAAACAAGCCCAGACCAGCTCAAACATGGGGTTTAAACACCACAAAAATATAAGATTCTAGTAACACAGAAATCTAGTCAAGCCTGCTACCCCCTGCTCTCTTTACCAATTAGCTGGTGCCAGACAAGGTCCAGGGAGCCCTGCTACTCTCACTAACAGAGAACATAGGCCCCTGTCAACACAAGATGGCTGCCAGAAACACAGAAGGCAAAAACAAACAGCTATGGAAGCAGCAAACCTTTATCCAGACTATGCTACTCAATGTAAGGGTTAAGAACACAGTAAAACTAACAGAAAAGCACAGGTTATTCACTTACAGACAAAAACAGAACTCACAGTATGAAAAAATAGAGTTAAAGAGTAATGAAATGCAGTAAAATGCAGTTAAACCGTAATGAGTTGCAGTAAATAGCAATGAAATACACTTAAACAGTAATGAAATACAGTTACTCACCCCGGGATTCAGTAAGCTTCTGTGTAGGAATTGCTTATTTCTGCATGGAAACGACTGTTTAAGAGCAGCACGGCAGCGCACCATACATAGTTATGAAGGCGCACTGCCTCTGCTCCTAAACGGACATGGAGCGTGGATTAATGCAGGGGGTGTTTCTGAGAGCAGAGCTCTCACAATATACACGGCCCTGCACTCAAGAATTGCTTTACAATGAGCGAGAACCCTCATGGGGGTTGAGTTGCCACCTCTTCAAATGCCCAAAGTGGAACTGTTAGTGTACAAACATGACATGTTGCAGGACAAAACACAGCTACAGCCATTGCAAAGGTCAAAGCCCCACTTCACAGGAAAGCCCCAACTGAAACACGCTAGGATGTCTGTCAAATGTGCAGATGCATGCAGAAATCCACAGCAATAAGTGAAACCTGTCCCTTCCTAGAGAAAATAACAGTAGAAATTTTTTTATCAAACAGATTAAATTTAACCATAGCTGCACAGGTTTGCCCATTGCTTAGCTACGCATGCTGTAGCTTAAATGGCACAAGAAGGTACATAACAAGATACATTCATTCAAAGCAGTATTTCCATAGTGTAGTGGTCAGAGCATTCGCTTTGCAAGCAGTCATTCCCAGTTCAGTCCTCACTGTAGTAAATTCCATTTACCATGTGAAAGCAATTTATGAACATTTTGTTTGCTGTATAACCTACTAAACAACATATATTTGTGAATTGGAGTACTGCATTAAATGCATATGTGAGATGTCATTGTAATAATATGATAAAATCCACAGATAAACACAAGTGCTCCATACGGTATACATACACATGAATCGGGGATAATAAACAAAGCTATAATATGTAATGAATGATAAATCCATGCCATACAGCAAACAGTATAAAAATGTATAAAGTGTCCAAATCTACCACTTTCCCAAGACCCATGTTTAATTTCTTTCTAAATTAGTGTGAGGGTAAGCGAGAGTAAGCACTTTTAAGCATTAGTAAGCAGGTTTAAGCCTGTTTGCATGGGGGTAAGCAATGCCTGCACAGGATAAGCAATTTAGAGGCTGAGTGTAAGAAAATGTAACCTGAAGTTAGCATTGCTTACCGTTGTGCAAACCCACACAAACCCGCTTACAGCTGCTTAAAAGTCCCTTAATCACTCTGTATCCAACAGCCCCTGTTGTGCCCAGCAAAAAAAATAAACATCCCTTGCAGGTCTTTAACCCAGGACCCTGTACACTATAGTCACAGCAGTTAACCAGTAAGTCATCACAGCTGTGCATAAAATTAAGGTATACCCAAACAGATACTCACTATAGCAAAATCACAATTTACATGTGAATGGAATCTATAATCAGTTTTTTGTTGTGTAACCTAATAAATAATATATATATATATATATATATATATATATATATATATATATAATAATGTGTGTATATTTATATGGAAACTGGAGTACTCTGCATTAAAAGGCATGTAACAATGAGATGATGGAAATCAAGTATGAGCACTGAACAGCAAATAATTGTGTTGGAATTTAAAAGGCTAAAGCAACACTAAGCATTGCACACCTCTGCTTACCAGGTGTAAGCAATGGTAGCCCAGCTAAATTGATTTGTCCATTGGTATGCCCCTTTAGGATATGCAAACCTAGGGTAAGCAGGTTTGCCCATAGCTTAGCACTTTCAAAACTGTCCAATCACAGCAAAGTGCAGGAAATCGGTTCTATTTAAACCCCACAGGCAGGAATACATCTCAGAACTGGTTGCAGCTTCCTCCTGTAGGCACAATGGCTGGTGACAGGGAAGGATTGCACTTCTGAGTGCAGTGCTGGGGCATCCAGGAGTCCAAGGTCATGGCAGGACCCCTGGTAAAAGACTATGAAGAGAGACAGCTGCAGGGCCAATACTTGGATTTCCAATGTAAAGTGGAAGCCTGGGACCATCTTGCCCGTGACCTCACCAGTGCCACTGGCATCCCTCACACTGGTGAGCAGGTCAGGCATCACTATGCCAACCTGAAATGGAGGAAGAGGGAGCTCTTGGATCAGTGGATCCAAGAAGCTAGGCAGGGTGATGTTCCATCAGTGTGTAAGTACTCTTCTACTAACTGTTTAATAATTGCCAGCTCATGCATATTATGGATAGGTATGGTTAAATATTCCTCTTATGTCTCTGACAGCAGCAGCAGAGTGAGCTGTGAATCAGGAAGCCTATGCACGCAGGCTGCAAAGGCTGCATCGCGAGGCAGATTAGTAATAATCTTACATGTACTGTCATAACAAATAAATCTAAAAGTAGTAGAAAGTTAATTGCCAGTATAAAACCTACATTGTGTATGGGTGTATGGGATGTACTGAATAAAACAGACAATATGGCAGGAAGAGTCTCATATTAGTTGTATGTAAATAAACGGGTAGCCTGGCAATAAAGTTCTAACTCCTGGACTGCTTGTGTTTACTCTGGTATCATACGGTAATGTAGTGTTGCATTCTCTTAATAGTACTGTTGTATTAAGCACTTTCTGTTACTGCCAACTGTGCTATAAATAAAATGTGTAGGAATGTCTATGTTCAGCTGTTGTAATCACAAGATTCTACAACTGGAAAGAGACTTGGACAGAAAACAGTGAACAGTTACAAGAAAATCCAAATAGCACACTCAACTGAAGCAGTAAACTGTTGCATTTTGGCAGACACAGCCATGGTTCGAGATCCTTAGAATGGTAATGTAAATGTATGCAGAATCATTCCCTCAACCTTACAGGTTTACCAGAAAGTTCAGATAATTGGCTTACATTTCTTGGCTGCCCTGTCCCTGGCAAATCAGTGGGATGATCCCAGAAGTTAGGCAGCAAATAATGACATACAACTGATTGTCAGATATGCAACCATCAGAAATATGTCTATAAGAACCGTCTCTATTCACTCTGTAACTCACCGAATGTTGTGAGAGTAATATGCAAAAGTATGTCCCATCTACATCCAATGTTGTGAGCTATGACCAGAATGTGACCTTGTGAGTGGGGCAGATGGCATAATAATAATGTGGAATCTGTGGTAATATATTATTGTAGCTTGTTCAGGTTGTGTTAACAAACATTTCCTCCACAGGTCTGTCAGATCAGAAAACTGTGCCTGGAAATAAAATATTGAAATCCTGGACTGGTACTGTTTAGTCTGGTATTTTATGGCATTGTTAGTGAAGAAGTTTCTCTGAATAATAATACATTACTCATCACTGTCACCCACACTGTGCTACATAATAAAACTGTCTAGGAATTCCTGTATAAGACTATTGTAATTACAAGGTCAGATTGTAAAACCAAGGGAGACTTATAGACAGAACTCAGTGAAGAGATACACAGCGACATCTAAATAGCACTCTCAACTGTGATGTACACTGTTTTATTTTTAGCAGACACAGCCATAGTTCAAATCCTGGGAGTGGTAGTAAGCTGTATGCAGAATCACACCCCTCAGATGTACAGATTTGTTCAGAATGCCCAGATAATTGGCCCATATCCGCTGCCTGTTACCCCGTCCCCTGGCAAATCAGTGTGATCATCTCTGACATTTAGGCAGCTTTTAATGACATATAACTGACTGTCGTGGACCGCCGTAAATATTCAGAAAATGTATATGAAAACAAACTTGTCATTGTAGCAACTCACAAAGGGTTTTGTGAGAGGCGGTATTGTCAAATATGTCCCAGTTCCACCACTGCATGTTACATCATATCCCAATGACGGTAGAGTGTCTGCCGTAATAGAGAGTGAAGAGGTATGTGCACGCTAACATCAAACTGGAATCTGGGAATGCCGCTTTGCTGCATAGAAACAGTCAGGTAGTGACAGTAGCAACAATACCTCCACAGTAGTATATACCCGGTGGCCGGGTGTATACTGCAGGTAAAAACACAGTTCACATATATAGTTTGTATACAAACATACCACTGTCCAAAGGCTAAAGATGCCCATGTAGGGTAGTGTAATAATACCTGCAAGGTACAGGATCACATCAGTATTCAGACTAAGTAGTGAGAAATACAGGGGTCAGCACTAGAGTTGTTAAATTGACATATCTCTCCATAGCCATACCTGGAAACTCTGCAAGTAGGAGACTGGCTAGAGGCAGCTACGCAAGGACTCATGCTAAAGCCAGATATGCAAAACAAAAAGAGATCAGCGGCTGTGGCAGCTGTAATCAGTTTCCTTTATTGACCCAGCAGTGAAAACTCCATAACCATGAAACACAGACCGGTTTCGGCAGAAAAACTTATATGCCTTCCTCAGTGTAAAAGTGTTAACATCAAGCAATTCCAATATATATTTTACTTATATTACTCCTTAATGTCATCATGCCTTTGTTTAATTTATCAAAAAGAGTTTCACAACTGTCTTCAGGAGGGGAAAATAGCGCCCCCTGCTTATCAGAATTGCTTAAACCAAGGCCAAAAATGGCCAGATCATCACGATTAGAAGCTAAGCCCCGTAATAACTGGGATATATCCATCTTTATCAACAACCAAACCAAATGTAAAAGACACTATACAAAGTGTTATTAGTGATAATAAATAAATAATAAATTGGTGTCACCCTAGAAATACAGGGATTAGGTGGTGGCAAATAATCAATAAAACAGGATAGACTAATAAGTCAATCCCATAAACAACAACAGGAAAAGGACAATATCAGCCAATATGGTACTTAATCCATATTGATCATACCTAAATACTGAAGTATAGATCTAGGAGACAATATCAGCCTATAAGACCAAAAAAAAAAAAAGAAAGAAAAGTATATTTATCTATGTCTGCCTGCCACCAATAGAAGCCTACTACATCATCCACCTACTCTTCAGGGGTTCTAGAAGCACACTTACACGGCCTGGGCCATGCCCAGCAGCCTTTGCCCCCTTCTATATCTACCCTGTTACCAAAACACCTCCACCACCTCATGGGTAAGCCCTCACTGCTTCCCAAAACCCTAGTCGATGACATCATGTTAGCTCCCCTACAAAGGCTTGCCTGCAATGCTGGCTCTTCCGGTGATTGTAGCCGTATGCTTTATTATAGCAACTCCGTCTATTGTTCTTGCTTTATTTACCTCTCTACATTTCTTCTTATGTTCTAGACCTGCTCTGAGCTTCTCACGTACCCTGTACTTTAGCTTTCTCTACACCATCCCTGATGTTTTCTTATAGACTCGCCTACTTATCTCTGGTCTTCACTTTACACTTCTTACGCTTCGGTAACCAGCATGTTTGTTCGGCTTTCTCCTCAGCTTCTCTCATTACCTGTCTCTTCCCCTCCGTTAGCCCTCTTGTCTCCTCCGCTTCCCCAATTTCTCGCACTAGGGGATCCTCGCTAACATCTTTCACTTCCACTTCCACCGCTTCCTTCCATGTCGCACCAAACGGTGCTTTTCCGCTCCCGACCCACCCTATTTCATAACCGCACCACTCCTACCTCCACGCCACCCACTCCACCTCTCACCACCTGGCACTTTTCGCCTATAACAGAGCTGCCCACCTAACCCATCCAAATGTACCAAACTACACACCTCAACCCATTTTACAACTGTTGCTCCAATACTCTGCGCTTCGCCCTCGTTTAACTTTGGCCTACCTTATGGCACCTCCTATGAAAACCCATTAAATCCTGACTTCGGTACCCACAATGGCTAAGCCACCTCTAGCCTCCCTGATACTAACCGTATTAATGCTAACGTTTACACCCAGTATCTGCTGCCTACGATATCGCCGAGGAATAGCTGGCGGGTGATACCAAACTCTCAGCCCCGGATCCTGGAAGCCTCTACCGCCAGCGAAGTCACACCGATCCTGGATTTGAAATACAGCTCATCTTCAAAGATGGAACCGTCCCGCCCAAACCGGGCCAACAACTACCGGCAATTCAACTCCTCAAACTGATCCACTCACTTTTCATTTCTCCTGCCAAACCGCAAACCACCAAACTAATACCGGCTCGCACTCAGTAGCATGTAGTAATAAACAAAGTTACAGCTTTCCATTTTACGTACCTTGTACCGCCCATTTACTGTTGCCCTTTATACCCTTTATCTGGAATCTATCGCTGACGTTCATGTTTGCCAGAACCTGGTTAAACCTGGCGCTAAAGACCAAACCGTTAATACTGGCTTCATCAATATCTGCTTGATGACTGGCTATAATAAAGGTTGGTGCGGTTGCTATCTTGATCGAACCTCACAAGGTTACTACCTGCCGGTTATAAACCGCCTCCTAACTTCTAAAGGCGCTGGAGATTCTTATTTCCAAACTTCAAATCTAACACATACAAATCCATTTTATATTATCTGCATCTATCTGCTCCACCGAACCCAATGTAGTGCCATAAAGATATCCTTTGCTGGTTATCTCAAACTTATCCCCAAAACCACCATAATCCTAAGGGTTTAACAATGATTAGATGTTTGCGGCAGTAATCACCCTGCCACCCATATTAACCTGTCGGTTTTCTCTCAAACCATTATCTCCTACCGGGATAAACAAACACAATAAGAAGAAAGTACCTTGGACTGGTTCTCTATAAAATAATCTTCACAAGACGCATATGAAGCTGTGAACCACTCCTTGATGATGGGAACCACTCACTCACATATGTTTCCCACT
>NW_025053088.1:0-8059 GCF_019279795.1 Protopterus annectens | reverse complement strand
AGCACACCAATTCCTTCTATTTAATCACAGTCTCCAGGCAGGTTTGCCCAGTAGGGAAAAAAAAATTAAAGGGGGCTAATCCCAAAAAAATCCCCGATTAGACTGATATGCAAGGAGAATCAGGAAGCTGAAAACCTCTGTTTTAAACTCATTTTCAATGGAAAGACCAATGGTACAGGGGTTTAAAGGTGTTCTTTCAAGCACAACGTGCAGAGTTTGATTCTCACCACTAAGAGCTTGACAGATTGAAGATGTATATTTTTTATTGCCCTGAGAAGGAGTGAAAACAGATAGAAGCGGTTAAGGTGCCCCTCCCATGCACATGGTACAATGTTTGATTCTGCCCCCCTCCGCCATTACATTATCTACGTGCTTCGGGGGGGTGTTTCCCCCAAATCATGCTGAATGTTTCCATCTGAAATTCAGCCATTAATGGAAGACATTTAAAAGATGAGAATGAACAAGATAGTACTCAGCCCTCAATTACCCCAAGACAAGTAGAGGAAGAAACACACACTAGAATCAAAAAATAAAAAACATCAAGCGGGGAAAAAGGGAACAAAATATTTTCAGAAAAGGATAATTAAAGTTTTTTAGTTAGGTAGAAATTTAAGGAAACAAAAAAGGGGCGGCTAAGGGGCTAATATTCACCAAAAAGACATAGTAAAGGGGGGATTTACATTCAAAAAAAAGTTCATTTATAAGGTCATTTTAAAATTTTTTGTTCCCTTTTCCTGATTAAAAAAAAAATCACTGCACTCTGTAAAGCTAGAGCAAGATATGAACCCAGGAACCCGGGTCCTTTAAATATCCCATTTACACACCAACCCCTCTTTTTTTTAAGTTAGGGACTTTTCCAGTGATGAAGGAAACAACAAAACCTTTTAAGGGGGACCTAAAGCCCAGGAAATCTGACCCCTCCGTTTATGCTTAGCAAAGGGGAATCATGAATTTTAAAACCCTGTTTTAAAAATTTTTAAGGAAAACCAAACATTTGGTGTTCTTTTCAAACAGGTCAATTTTTTCTCATCCAAGACTTAAAAAATTAAGTAAATTTTTTTTCCCTAAAGGGGTAAAAAGGAAGCTTAAGGGGATGACAAGGTAAATTTATCCACAGAATGCAACCCCCCAAAAACCCCCTTTTTTTTGGGGTGTTTCCAAAACAAGCCCCTTTAAATTACCCAAAGGGAAAACAAAAAATAGAATGAAAAGAATCCACCCCCAAACCCCAAACAAAAGGGGAAAAACAACTTAAAGAAAATTCACACCCCAAAAAGAGTATGACTACAAAAAAAAGGGGAACAATATAAATTTAAATTTAAAAAAACTGGGAAATTAAAAAAACAATCAATAATACATGGAAAAGACAGACTAGGCCGCGAAGGAATACTGGATGGCTAAGAAGGAGGCTAAGAATGAAGTTCTACTTGCTTCTAGAAAATGGCCGCAGTACTTGGCAAAAAGAAACAATCAGGCTGCAAGACAAAGACAGAAAGATAAAGTTAGACATGCTTCGGATCACCAGGCCCACCAGGAAACAAGGGACATAGAGAAACATGGAAACTTTTCTCCCTTATGATGAGAGTATAGAAGGAGCATAGGTCAGGCTAAACTCATTTGTGCTACTCCATGCCCAGCCTGACCGATGGCAATGTCTCCCACCATACCATTGCTAGTTCCAGGATCCCCACTGAGTACGATGAGAAACAGTCAGTATACCTGAAGGTACAGGGAGGGTATTCAACCCAACACAGGACTGATGGCCGATTTAGCAGGATCGGAATCATAAACAGAATATACAACAGAAGGCAGAAATTTCTGTCTAAAACTAACGGAAAAAAAATCCCACATTAGAATCAACAGTCAAATCAGGAAACTAGTCAAGTCTGCAAAAGCTAAATAGGAGACTAAAATAGCTTTCTATGCAAAGGGTAATTTAAAGTATTTTTAGTTAGGTCAGAAATCTTAAGGGAAACACTCAAAAACGTGCTGAGCTGGCTGAAGAAGACAGTGCTAATATTCACCTAAAAGACATAGTAAAGGTGCTGGCATTTACATTCAACAAAAAGTTCACCCCTTTATCACCTCAGGTCACTTCTGATGAAATTTCCCCTATGATTCCTTTGCCTGGACACAAAAAAGAAGTCATCACTGCACTCTGTAAAGCTGGAGACACAGCATCTATGAACCCTGATGCAATCCCAGGGTTCCTTGTAAATAGCTCAACCATGGTCTAGCACACCAATTCGTTCTCTATTTAATCACAGTCTCCAGGCAGGCTTTGCTCCAGTAGAGTGAAGGAAAGCAACAATTATACCTTTGCACAGGGCTGGACCATCAACAGACCCAGGAAACTACTGACCCATCCGTCTGACTAGACTGATATGCAAGGAGAATCATGAAGCTGAAAACCTCTGTTTTTAAACTCATTTTAAAGGAAAGACCAATGGTACAGTGGTTAAGGTGTTTTTCAAGCAAGGTGCAGAGTATTCTCCCCCTAAATAGATTAAAGAGTATATTTTATTGCCCTGAAAGGGGGAGACCAGATAGCGGTTAAGGTGTTCCCTCCCATGCACATGGTACAAGGTTTGATCCTGACATCTGGCCAATGGCATTATCTATTACATTATCTGCTTGTGCTTCTCTAGAAATTGTTTTCCCATCATGCTGAATGTTTCCATCTGAAATTCACCCATTAATGGAGACATTCAAAAGGTGAGAATGAACAAGATAGTACTCAGCCCTCCAATTGCCCCAAGACAAGTTGAGGAAAACAGACTTGGAGAGCGAGAAGAAAATTGGCAGCACCTCAAAACAGCATGTGGAATGACTACAGAACAAATATGTGGCCAAGCAGAGTGATAATTTAAGGTACTTAAAAGAGGTGACTGAGGAATTAAAGGAAAGCATGGAGTGCAGGGCTAAGTGGGACATGGAAAAAGACAGACTAGGCCACAAAGGAATACTGCATGGCTAAGAAGTAGGCTAAGAATGGAGTTCTACTTGCTTCTAGAAAATGACCTCAGTACTTGGCAAAAAGAAACAATCAGGCTGCAAGAAAAAGACAGAAAGATAAAGTTAGACATGGCTCGGATCACCAGGCCCACCAGGAAATAAAAGGGTCATAGAGAAACATGGAAACTTTACTGCCTTATGATGAGAGTATAGAAGGAGCATTGGTCAGGCTAAACTCATTTGTGCTACTCCATGCCCGGCCTGCCCGAGGGCAATGTCCCCCACCATACCTTTGCTAGTCCCGGGCCCCCCACTGAGTACGATGAGAAACAGTCAGTATACCTGAAGGTACAGGGAGGGCATTCAACCCAACACAGGACTGATGGCCGATTTAGCAGGATCGGAATCATAAACAGAATATACAACAGAAGGCAGAAATTTCTGTCTAAACCTAACCAGGAGAGTGCTCAACGGAAAAAAAAATCCCACATTAGAATCAACAGTCAAATCAGGAAACTAGTCAAGTCTGCAAAAGCTAAATAGGAGACTAAAATAGCTTTCTATGCAAAGGATAACTGTAAAGTATTTTTAGTTAGGTCAGAAATCTTAAGGGAAACACTCAAAAACGTGCTGAGCTGGCTGAAGAAGACAGTGCTAATATTCACCTAAAAGACATAGTAAAGGTGCTGGCATTTACATTCAACAAAAAGTTCACCCCTTTATCACCTCAGGTCACTTCTGATGAAATTTCCCCTATGATTCCTTTGCCTGATATCACAAAAGAAGTCATCACTGCACTCTGTAAAGCTAGAGACACAGCATCTATGAACCCTGATGGAATCCCAGGGTGCCTTGTAAATAGCTCAACCATGGTCTAGCACAAATTCCATTCTCTATTTAATCACAGTCTCCAGGCAGGCTTTGCTCCAGTAGAGTGAAGGAAAGCAACAATTATACCTTTGCACAGGGCTGGACCATCAACAGACCCAGGAAACTACTCCCCACCTTGACTAGACTGATATGCAAGGAGAATCATGAAGCTGAAAACCTCTGTTTTTAAACTCATTTTCAACGGAAAGACCAATGGTACAGTGGTTAAGGTGTATGCCTTTCAAGCACTAGGTGCAGAGTTTGATTCTCACCACTGGCAAGAGCTTAACAGATTGAAGATGTATGTTTTTATTGCCCTGAGAAGGAGTGAGACCAGATAGCGAAGCGGTTAAGGTGTTCGCCTCCCATGCACATGGTACAAGGTTTGATCCTGACATCCGGCCAATGCATTATCTCCGGCCATTACATTATCTACTTGTGCTTCTGTGGTGCTGAATGTTTCCATCTGAAATTCACCCATTAATGGAAGACATTTAAAAGGTGAGAATGAACAAGATAGTACTCAGCCCTCAATTACCCCAAGACAAGTAGAGGAAGAAAGAGACTTAGATGAAGAAAATTGGCAGCACCTCAAAACAGCATGTGGGATGACTACAGAACAAATATGTGGCCAAGCAAGTGATATAATTAAGGTACTTAAAAAGAGGTGACTGAGGAATTAAAAGAAAGCATGAGTGCAGGACTAAGTGGGACATGCAAAAGACAGACTGGGCCGCGAAGGAATACTGGATGGCTAAGAAGGAGGCTAAGAATGAAGTTCTACTTGCTTCTAGAAAATGACCGCAGTACTTGGCAAAAAAAACAATCAGGCTGCAAGACAAAGACAGAAAGATAAAGTTAGACATGCTTCGGATCACCAGGCCCACCAGGAAACAAGGGACATAGAGAAACATGGAAACTTTACTGCCTTATGATGAGAGTATAGAAGGAGCATTGGTCAGGCTAAACTCATTTGTGCTTCTCCATGTCCAGCCTGACCGATGGCAATGTCTCCCACCATACCATTGCTAGTTCCAGGATCCCCACTGAGTACGATGAGAAACAGTCAGTATACCTGAAGGTACAGGGAGGGTATTCAACCCAACACAGGACTGATGGCCGATTTAGCAGGATCGGAATCATAAACAGAATATACAACAGAAGGCAGAAATTTCTGTCTAAAACTAACGGAAAAAAAATCCCACATTAGAATCAACAGTCAAATCAGGAAACTAGTCAAGTCTGCAAAAGCTAAATAGGAGACTAAAATAGCTTTCTATGCAAAGGATAACTGTAAAGTATTTTTAGTTAGGTCAGAAATCTTAAGGGAAACACTCAAAAACGTGCTGAGCTGGCTGAAGAAGACAGTGCTAATATTCACCTAAAAGACATAGGGCAGGATTCACGGCTTACACGGAGTCTAAGAGTAGTGTAAGACTCCATGAGCCTTGTGATCCAGGAACAGCCCAAAGTCCGTGTAAGAGTTAGTCTAACACGGCTCTTACGAGTGGGCTGCTAATCAGCCCACTTGCATCCGAATAGCATGCAAATGAGGCTGATTAGCGATCCAGGAAGCCCAGAACAGTGTAAGAGGTTTAGTGCAGAAATGTACTCAGTTGACAACTGAGACGCTGCAACACGCAATGGAGCCATGTCAGCTCCAAATAAAGGGTGCATATGTCATAGGCAGCATGCCAATGGCCAAATATGTGGCCATTGGCGCAACCCCATGCAAAAAATGTAAAATAAATTTTTTTTTTCGGCAATTGCCGATGTAAACCCAGCGCAGCCCCAAAACGGGCTGCGCTGCATAAAACATGAAAACGAAGGTTTTAAACCTACAAATGTAGGTTTTATGAATTATATGGAATGTCAATGGAGGGACCAGCATAGGAAAACCAACATGGCCACCGTGTAGTGGTTGCCAAGTGTAAGAGATGTAACTAAGCATTAGTAGGCAATCTGATGCAAATTAGGGTAAGGATACTGAATACCACTGTCACATAGCAAATGAGCACAGTCTGAGTAGTGTAAGAGTTACAGAAGGGGGAGGAACAGAGTAGGAGATAGGTGACATCACAGGGGGGAATGGTAGAAAGGGATAGAAGTCATTGGGAGGTAGAGTTACATGACAGATGTCAGAAGACATAAAGGGAAAAGAGGTGTGCCCCAAGTAAACATGAGAAAGCCAAGAAATGGAAGGTGTACACCGTTGCCTACACCAAAGTTTCTTGCTGGACGGGTATCGCAGGCCCCCGTGAAGCGTAAAGGGCGCGTAAGGCAGGGGTGGCGGTAAGGCAGGGGCGCGGGAAAAGGGAGGGGGGTAAGGCAGACTAAACATGTGGGAGCTGTTGGGAGCTGTTTAACACCGTTTGCGGGCGGGACGCGTTTAAAACTGAATAAGCAGATTTTAACTGTAAGTATGTGTGCTGTGTAAGCCACTGTGAGCCTGTTTCTGCTGGTTTGCACACGGCCCCACCCTGAGGAAACAGAAAAGGGAAAAAAGGGAAAAAAAAAGATGTACTAGGAAGTTAGCAGGGAATACTGCTGGAGCTAGCAGGTGAAAACAATTAGATGCAGGCAATTACACAGGCAGAATACTAGGCCAGCCCAGCACTTAAAACTCTGCAAACAGCAGTGCAGAATGTTTCTCTCAAGAGACACTGCAAGACAGGAGTTCAGTTATCAGAAGTGAAAACTGAAAAATCTGAACTCAGAGCAGAAATGTTAGGGGCTGCCATAGCTGCCATAATGAGACATAGGCGACTTGCTGAGGGTGGTGACAATGCAGATGGTGCCAGACAACCCGCAGTGAGGAGACGGAGAAGAGTGTACAGGCCCAGGGTCACCTACCACGGGTTACATGAGCTGGAGATAGTAGAGCTATAGAGTGGACAGAGACCTCCTGCAGCAAATAGTGGAGCTGTGCAGGCCACGCCTCACACACAGAACCAACAGAGGGGAACCCATCCCAGTGGAAACCAAGGTATGTGTTGGCCTAAGAATACTAGCAACAGGTACCTTCCAGAGACCAACTGGCGATATGATGGGGATATCACAGGCATCAGCTTCCAGGGTACTGCACCAGTTCCTGGATGCCATGTCAGCACATGTCGGTGATCATGTATACTTCCCCAATGCCGTGAGGTATTGGCCAGCAACATCGCTCTTCCAGCAAATAGCGGAATACCCTGAGGTACTGGGTGCCATAGACTGCACGCAATGCATCAAAGCACCAGCAGGAGAGCGGGTAGGGCCTACATAAACCGCAAGGGCTTCCCTCCATCAACTGCCAGGTCGTGTGATGCCCAGGGCATAATAATGAATGTGTGTGCGGCTGTCCTGGGAGCTACCAGATTCCCACATCTGGCATTTGACGAGCTGTACCAGACATTTGCCAATGGGGAAAAACGGACACCTAGTGGGGATGCTGGATATGCACTGGAGCCGTGGCTGATGACACCCATCAGAAATGCACACACACCTGAACAGGAAGCCATAATGAGGCACAGCACAAACACGGAATGCAATAGAGCGTGTGTTTGGGCTGCCCAAGTCACGGTTCCGATGTCTGGACACATCTGGTGGAGCCTTGCAGTACACACCAACTACATGTACCCAAATTGTCATGGTATGTGCTATGCTACATAATATGATCATGCGAAACAGCTGCAGCAGGATCACCATAGGGCTGGGCCAAACAGCCCCCCACCATCGCCAAGGCCACCACAGGCACAGCGTGACTCGGAGGAGGAACAACCTGAGCCTGCCCCAGTAGGCAGAAGGAGGCGTGCCCAGTATGCCCTGGCTCTGGCAAAGAGGCAACGATAGCACATACATTGGCTCAGTAGGAACCTTGGGAATGATACCCTCTCCGACTCACCATATAGTAACAGGGATGCCTAAGTGACACAACCTGTTTACAAACATTTATAGGTAAGTGTAATATGTGCATCCGACAGAGGTAGCCCTGAAGCATCACCTGAGATATGAATGCTGTGTTAAGTAATGTAACACCAAGTACCATATGCACACCTGAGGACCCGCTAACATCCTACCCTCAACAAGCAGCATGCCACAACAGGACAACGAGATGATGAAGTGCAACAAGGAGTAATGCAGGTAGGCAAAGGGGACGAACTGTGTGCCAGTCTGGGATGACATGCTGAGCATGACATGATGCACCACCTGCCAAGGGAACTGGGGGGGAAAAGGGAAACCTTTTTCCCGGGTG
>NW_025053087.1:0-10620 GCF_019279795.1 Protopterus annectens | reverse complement strand
AGACACGGTGCACAGGCAACATATACCAACATGTACAGGAGGCTGGGGCAGTGCAGATGTGTATGCTGCCACACAACCTCCTTACTGGGTGACATAAGACTTTATAGACCGGGGTGACTTTACCAGGGTCTACATGGGCTGGGATGTTGAGCACTATGGGTGGGACAGAGACCTCCTACAGCAGCTTGTTGACCTGTGCCTACACATCAAACAGGCTACAAGGGGAACGATCACAGTGGATACCATGGGATGTGTTGGCCTAGGTGTACTAGCCACAGGTACCCCTCACACAGCACAACTGGGGATATCATGGGTATCTCAAAGGCATCTGCATCCAGAGTATTGCACCAGTTCACAGATGCCATGTCAACACATGCTATCGAGCACGCATAGGTCCCTCCACACACGCAGGATTAGTGGACCAGCAATATGAATCTGTTCAACCATTAAGGATGAGTGCCCTGGGTACTGGATGCTATAGCCTGCACACGAAAGCACCACCTGGGAGGCAGGGTAGGGCCTACAGTCAGTGCAGGGGCATACCTCCAACAGCTAGGCCCCATGCGATGGCCATGGCATGAAATTGAATGTGTGTGATGTCTGCCCTGAAGCTGTGATGTGTCCGATATATGGCGCTCTGACACTAGCTGTAGCACACCATTGCTCTTATGTGGACATCCCCCAGCTCCTAGTGGGGATGCTAAGTAAACACTGGTGTAGTGGCTTATAACACCCATCAGCAATGCAATAATAACACCTAACAGTCACACCATACTGAGGCGGATGCACAGGCAAGACATATACATTTGCATGTGTTTGGGATGCTCGCTCACAGTTCTGGTATCCGGACACATCTGTTGGGGCTCTGCAGTATTCACAAGCTACATGGCCACATGTTGTTATGTTATTTTGCTATGCTACACAATGTTATCCTGCAGTAACAGTTGCAGCAGGAACAGCATGGGCAGGGACACACATTCAACACCGACCGCCAAGGCCTCGTACAGGCACAGTGTGACTGGTGAAGGAAACTACCTGAGAAAAGTCGCGACAGCCTGTGTACGTATGACTGCCCTGGCAAAGAGGGGCAACACATGACACCACGTTGCAACTCATGTATTTCCCCTCTGACCAGCACAGTACAATGGATGCCAACATGACAGTACCTGCTCGCCATGTATGGAGGTGGTGCACTGTGTGCATCCTGGACATAGGCAGTACTCCAGCACCGCCCTCTCCAGTCCGCAACAACACAACCAGGGTATGTCTATTGACCTAACAAGTGGCAGTTGTATTAGAATGTACTTTACCATTGCTCTACATGTATGTGAGCATACAAGGACTGTGGTGGCCATATGTTAGGCAGCAGACAGTACACATCCATAGTGGCACCATGACCTCTGTAGCACATAATGGGTCACAATGGTAGGCCAGTACACAGGGTGTCCTAACCTACTGCAGATTATGGGCTGACTATCAAGGTGGTGTCCGGCATGTTCGTCACAATATTCTATGCAGCTGGGATATGCACCAATACAGACAAAATGATAATGCATGGCCTATGGATATGCCCAATGACTGACCCCAACCCCTATACAGATGACAGCAGGCTGTTTGATGTAGGGATGTGCATTAGGACCCAACACCACTGTGCTGGTAATTAATGCTGGGAACTGATATACCCTGGTATCCCTCCAATCAGCAATTTAGGTAGGTCCACACTGATTACGGGAGTACCCGCAGACCAGTACAGTAGCGCAGATGTACAACTGTTGGCTGTGCCCCCGTCACACCTACATGTGAGCCAGTGCACCACCCACGGTGCTGTCTAGACTGCGTTGTGGTTGCATGTCCCCCCACGCCATACAGACATGTAGCAACTGTCAATGCCATGACCATTAGCTACTGCAGACACAGCATGTCACCTGTCTGTGTAGAATGGAGGGGTCAGCAACACAGTACTAATCCATCTAGACATGTGACATATGCAATACAGTTGACCATACTTGCATGCTCTCACACACATGATGGTATTTTCAATCTTACAACATGCATAACAGTCATATTCGGCATACCACACATTGAACCACAGGATCTGCCAGGCATGCACACACACCAGTGGTCCGACATATCTGCCAGTACATTGCTATACTGTTGGATGTCTGCTTCGTATGTTGTTTGTGGTCTATTGTCTGTACATATTCCATGGTCTATTGTTAATTCAATATGAGCTATGTGTGCAGGGTAATTTACCATCATGTATAGGGTTGTTCTTTGTTTCATGGACAGGCCAACGCTTTGGATACAAACCGGTAAGGCACAGTCCAGCAGGGTGGGAGCTGTTGTGCATGGGTTTGCACAGTGTTAAGCACTGCTGATCTCTGGTCACAGCACCTTATACACGCTATTAATCTACATTTCTTTGATGCGGGCACTACTGGCATACTGACAAACACGCTTACAGTCAGCCGCTTCCAACATTTCCGCTTTATGACATTTGTCACTCATGCTGGGTATGTGTATCCCTCAGATGATACATCGACTACATGACTACAGTATCGGGTTATGTGTAACCATTTTATGCATGGCAGCCGCTCGACTGTATGGACTCGTGGCCTGTCCAGTGATGTAACGTACTCATATTATATGCGTTCTTCATACGCATCTGCTCCCATCTGCCTGATACATGGGAACCGATACTCTGTAATGCTGGACATGTGACTTGAGTTTGTTAACGCGAGCTGTTCGCTGAGTCATGCTACCGCGATACCAACTGCACGCTGACTAATCTTTCAGATTGCACGACGGAGAGTGTAGGAGACACCTTTCCCACTTTGCATGGGACAGTCCCTCATCACACATCACATGTGATACCAGAACTCCACCAATCGGGGACACATTTCTGCAGACTCATAGGTCAGGGTCATGAAAAACAGGGACACTTTTTACAAAAGTAGTGCTATTAACTTGACACATTGACAGAATCAGAGCATATGACATAATACACATATTCTGAAGTAACAGTTGTTTATAACTCTTACTTATTGTCATTAGTCAGTAAGTGTACTCCACCGCTTTTCCTTCAACAGCCACTAAGATGAAGGGATTAGCGTGACACAGTTAGATCTTCAGCTCAACTCAGGGACGCATCTGACATTCATTAGACAGTTGAGTGGTATGGACAATACTCTAGCCATTGCAACTGTCCTGATTAGGGACCTTCTCATGTTGTAGGTGTCTGTACTGCTGCTTCTGTTACAGGTCTTGTATACCTGGCTACACCCATATGTCATATGTAGTAAGCATAAGCAACTATACTGCTGCCAAACTACGCTTGATTTGCCCTGCATGTATATTTCTGTATTCTCATGCATGGCTGTGGGCATGTTCTGCCCTGGTACATCTGGACAGTTCTACAGAGCAGTTTCCACTTTGGCCGCTCAGACTGGTGGCGGCCCCATAGACCCTATATGTAGAGTCACCATGTGCTCTAGGCAACACGTATTCAGCATATTCTTTCATTCCTGATTTAGGTTGCTCCTTGATTTTTAATTAGTTTCTGTCTCCTATCTCTTCCTAAAACCAGTGATCGCCAGGATAGGTGGTGAATATATTTCATGAATAATAGTAATTATGAGTTATAAATCTCTTTACTATGTGTCGTATCACTATATGTTTCTGATTGTCAATGTTTCCAGTTAATAGTTTCAATATTTTAATGTGTCCCTGATTGTCCTTTGTGTTTCTTTGACTGTCCTGCGATTCTGTTGAAATTTGTCCCCAATTGGTTGGAGAGGTCTGACCCATTGTCAGTAGTACATGGACCTACCTCCACGGCTTGCATAATGCTAAGGTTATTCATGTAGCATTATAATTGATAATATTTGTTTCCTATTACATGAAGAAAGCATTGATACAACAAATTGATGTCTGACACCACCACACACACCATATAGCCTCCATTCCCAAACTCACAGGCCCAGACCTCTCAACCAATTGGGGACAAATTTCAACAGAATCAGGGACAAGTCAAGAAAAAAATCAGGGACAATCAGGGACACTTTTAAAATATTAGTACTAGTAACTTGAAACATTGACAGAATCAGAGCATATGAATTAATACACATTTTCTGAAGTAAAAGAAGTTTATAACTCTTAATTATTGTCATTATTCATTAAGTGTAATTCACCATCTTTCCTCCAAATGTCACTAGTTTTAGGAGGGATTAAGAGAGACAGAGTTAACATTTGAGTCAAAATCAGGGACGTACCTGAAAATCAGGGACAGTTGAGAGGTATGACAGGCCATGTGCCATAACTGTCATTTTGCAAGACACAACTGCCCAGACGGGTGTGTCTCGTGAGGCGAGCAAGTGTTTAACCTCTTCTATTATGCTATCATCTACCTGAGGTGGTCAGCAACTTACTTTACTTTCCACAGTAGCAGAACCTACATACCAATGGTGTGAATGAACACTGTATCAGAATAATGCATAACACCCTTTGGGACACATTTAGATGATTGGTTCTATTAACCAGACACATTCACAGTCACAGAACATAGGTATTCATTCAAGTTTGTCAAGGTATACGCTTTATGACTCATACATGTTGTCATCTGTCACTGTATTCCTCGCCACCCGTTCACCTAATAGCAGCAGTTATGGCAGTGTTTAATTGACCTTTGTTACATTCTCTGATACATAACTATGGACGCCCATAATCGGCACACGGTACCGTGTGTAGGTCTCATGTATTCCCCAGTGGTTTACAACTATCCGGTAGATGTGCTCTTCAGGTTTGGAGAGGTGGGGAAGGGTGATGTTATGCCCACATAGGAATATCATTAATGACTTCACTGGCTGGCTCTTACTATCTCTTCCAACCAGCACCTGCACACTTAAGCCCATTAATGCATAACACCCATGGTCCACCTACCTGGCACCACTTCTACAGCAGTCATGTCAAATACTTACTGCGAAAGCACAGCTAGTATGAGCACACCCCACACATTGCCCACTCTCCATCCTCGGGACACATGTCATACATTTGTCAACCCATGTATTATCACACTTGCACAACCTACTGTCCTTCCATCGCAGACACTCACATCCTGCTCTAATAATGTCAGCAGATTCTTTCATACCCTTGAATTTTGGGGTCCCGCAAGGGACAATCGCTATCCATGCTTAAAGTGTAGATCTTGCAGAACTTCCCACTGGTCCCTTTCCTACCTGTGTTTTGGACATGGCAGCATATTGCCTTGTATTGCCTGTCTGTATGTCTGTCCAGCCTAGCTGGGCGAATGTGGGGATACAACGCTTTCTTTATTGACCTCCCAGTCACAAATGCCCGGCTGTAAATATGTTACCCCTAATTGCTGTGAAGTAACCTATTCATGTGAATGTGTATATCTACATTGACATATAGTTTGTTTTGTGTGTATGTGTATATATCACTACCTGTTGTTTGTGTATATATATCTATCTATATATATATATCCGTAGTATATCCTTGTGTGTGTGTGTGTGTGTGTGTGTGTGTGTGTGTGTGTGTGTGTGTGTGTGTGTGTGTGTGTGTGTGTGTATATATATATATATATATATATCCATATGGATATATATGTGTATGTAAATTAATATAGCTATGTGTATATATACGCTTTTATCTATATATACATCTGTGTGTCCGCGAACTCATACATTTCCCAGACATGGACACAATTATGCATGCATTATTTTATCCCTGCTTCAACAGCATACTATTGCCTTTAGTCATTCTTGACACCGACACTTCACCGTGAACTTGTGCTCAATATATTGCACATTATGCAGCAGACAGATGTCGCCATTTTTCATGTCTGGGGTGCCACTGCTACCTGGTTGTGATAGTCATTTGGACATATTCCTCATGCAGCCTATTTTCCTGTTTGTTTCTGCACACATTCACATATACTGGGTCGATAGGATGTGTGTTTGTGTTATCAGACTGCACGCCGACAAATTGTTGCCTTCATGTAGTTGTGTCTTTCTGCTTTTCCCAGTTTGTTGTCACAGCAGAACTCTGTTCCGCCATGGATGGCATATGTTTTACGTGGCCGGGCTGCAAGACCTGATGCACGTAACGCCCAACAACGACAGTGCTCCATCTCACACATGTCTCCACGCAAAACGACGCCTATCTGGGAATTGCACATATGTACTAGCTGACTCATGGGTCGGCCTCCATTGCACCCGTGTAACATACCCTATCACTCCTGTGTCCATACCGCATATCCATAGTTTCTCCTGCACACCTGTGTTGAGTTTCCTGCATAATGTTTCTCATTATACTGAATTGGATATCGCAGCCATGAAACACTCCTACACATTGCCCTCTCATGAGCTGCTAGCCCCACACATTTTGTACCACCTTGTGTATTCACAGGCTCACCATCCATTATATTTGCACATACTGCCTTTCCTGGTGTTATGGAGTACCTAACCCATTTTAAGTGGGTTACAAGTGTAGGTGGCTGCAACATGTCCTACATTCCATCTGCTTCTACAATGCTGATGTAGCACTTCAACAATGTTATGGCCACTGGTATAGTCCTGCCTCTGGTGTGGAGAGCGTGCCTCACTCACACTTGTGCAGCTTTATGTGACACAATGCAGCACTTCATAATTCCTAACTTGCTCTGATTCCCTCTCACAACCCTTAGGTTTGCTTCATCTGTCACGCTCCTAACATATCTATTCATCTATATATATATATATATATATATATATATATATATATATATATATATATATATATATGTATATATATATATATATATATTTATATATATATATATATATATATATGTGTGTGTATATATTGATAAATATGTAGATATATAATTGCATATTTCTGTTATGTCTGTGGATATTTATCTATACATCTATCTAACTATATATATATATATATATATATATATATGAAAGTCACAGCTGTAGAAGACAGCATACACATTTGTTATGCTAGCTGCATACCGAAACAGGCTCCACTTGCATCAACTTATTCTGAGTTACATATGTTTACAAGTACGCCTTTAGGATTACAAGCGCCTTATTCCCTTATGACAGTACCACTTTGATGGAACTGCTAACTGGAGCCATGGAACGCTGTCACCTTTACATGTATAAATGTTGGCTTTACAGCAAGAGGCATTCATTGCACAATTAATATGTGCTATAGTCGCATCTTGGATTGGGGAATGCCTTGCATAGCGGATGCTGTAACCACTACACTATTGGTGTTCTGGCTCATTTATATGTATACCCATGGCTCATAGCTAATTTGACATATGCCTCACCGCTCTCTACACACAGCAGGCATCCATTCTCCCTGCTGGGAAAACAGCAGTACTACAATTAGACATTCCCTGTTTCCTACTGCTTCCCCTGACCCATGCAAGTCTACTCCACCCAAGGATACCACATTCTAATGCCATTGTCCCTCGCACACGGTGTTTGATTGTCAGGGTTTTCAAGTGCTGGTCTGGCTTCTAGGCTCAGCCGCACTGGTGACTAGGCACTGCCCTGGGCTGTTCCAAAGATCAGATGTAGCACATGGACAGAGTTAGTCCAGAGTTTAGCAGTCTACCTGTGTTTACAGACGCAGGTGTTTGGGCACCTCTGACCACATTATTGGGTCGGCACTACATAATTTTGGGCGGGGAGTGGTTCCACTACATAATGCATGTGGGGGGGGGGTTCCCTTCCCTTCCCTTCCCTTCCCATCCCTTCCCATCCCATTTCACTATTTCATTCATTTATACATACAATGAATATTATTCTGGACATCTGTTATGAATTCACTACAGGTATGCACAGTCCCAATAACAGATGGGACAGTTGGTTGGTGTAATTCTGCAACGGACCTTTCTTGATACTCAGGACCTATGTCTACAGGACAAGGCTATGACAACTCAGGGACAATCACGGACACTTCTACCATATTAGTACTCCATAGCTTGAATGTGCTGACAGATTCTCAGAATACTACTAATTTTCTGCAGTTAACGCGCCTATTACTCTTCATTGTTGTAAGTAGTCATTCTCATTCAACACCTTTCCAAAGGTCACTGGCTTTGTGAGTTTTTAAGGGTCTGCCAATTATTTTATGAATGCTCTGACCATTGGTATCATTGACATTGTCATATGAACAGGTTGTGCTGTATTCTGCAGGACTAGGGTTGACACCTTCAAAATGGCCAAGATGTAACATTTTGGAACACACATCAGATTTTACAAGCTGACATACCCACGGGTCAGTACAACAGATAGAACTACTTATTTGCCTACATGTGCCTATTCTTGTAGCAGCTTGCTGCTTATTCTGTTTCTGTAACATTTAGGTATTGTAGGATACTGCACAATTATTTTCTTGCTACGACATATAACATATGGGACATAATTATGTCCTACAATCCCAGGACATTTGCCATTTCCAAATGTTTTTGTCAGGACACAACTGTCCATCGATGGATCAAGGTCCCTCGTAAAGCGGGACAGATGATAACCCTACTGCAGACACACCAGATTGTTTGGGCCAACACATAGCCACGGTCAGTGCAGGTTTAGAACATTCATTTGTTTCCTAGCTGTGCCTTATACCTTGGCACTTTGTTGTTTGCCTGTTTCTTGTATGAATTAATGCTTATTCTATCCTGACGCGACCGCTGAAGTAACTGTTACATGCAGTATGGTGCATGTTATTTCCCACGTCACAAGACATTTGGCATTGTAACATTGTTGGTCAGGTCACATCTACACACACATTAATTGTCCTCACACAGGGATCAGGGATATCCTATTTACATCAGTGCCTTCATCACCCTTATACCATGTGCCACTATGCTAATGTGTGCAATATATTCTCTCGCTTTATTCGTGGTCGGGACATCGCATCACACGGGTAGGTGTTTGATCCTGGTAGTAGGTTATGTATGACCATTTTAAGGTTGACAGTGTCGCATGACTAATGCACATTCCAAACTTGTGTCCAGATATCTACAGGACTGAACTTCTCGCACTTCCATTCTAATGTTTACACAGGTTATCATCCCATGAGGGATATCCCAAAAATTGAACAAGACCAAAACAAGGAGATATACCCAACATTCTTCTGGAGTTATGAAATGTGCTGGGAGTTTTACATGCAAGGGATACATTGTGTGCAATCCCTAACTGCCTAGGGTGACACTACCTACATATGCTGTGAGTGGTCACTATGTGTAGATGTGGCTGCACCGAAACCAGTAGGCCAAGTCTGGCTGGACGGCAGGACATCCAGGCAGGAGCCGGTTGTGTGGATGTGGAGGGGATGCTGGTAGTCCATTATGCATCCAGGTGTGCTGCATTTGTTACGGCCAGTTCCACAGACCAATCTGTGGGCATGTGCTAGTGACATGCCCATACATTTGTATCGCATATTTCAATATTCATATGTTTGTGGATTGTGGTTCTACAATATGGTCCCCTGGCCAGGGTTGTATTGCAGCTAAGTTTATACATGTTTTGTGTTTCTTTCTGCTTCTCTCACCACAAGTTCCCCTCATATACACCTCTGGTTCACCTATTCTGCATACAACACAGTATCGCCTTTGGAGGATTGTACCATCACCCACCCCCACACACAATAATATTACTTCCTCACACCCCATACATCACTGCTTTGGTTGTTGGCCCATGACACGGCCAGAGTAACACATTGAATACCCTACATATGTCAGGTACCTGTATGGTTGTGTGTGGACTACCCTGCCATGTTTGTTTCCACATATATATACCTCAATGCATAGGTACACCATACTTAACTTTCTATTACATGGTTGGTATACCCAGGTACTACCCGCCACCAACTGTGACACATCCCGACAAGTTCGGGCTTGTACCATTGATTTCCGGCGGATTTTGGCTGACTGTTCTAATCATTGGTAGGATGCCACCTTTCTTATGTCCAGGATATTATATCTGCATTAACATATCTGACTGTACTGGACAGCACGGCCCCCACAGCTCCATTGTGCAATGTGATAATACTGTTCCTTTCGCCTACATGTTTCTTATTGTTGTAGCGCTGTTTATATGCTCCTTATATGGTTTACATGCTTATTCTATTCCTGTTACATTTGCATGTGAAATACGGACATACCTTTTGTATGTGACTATTACATGCCTTGTGGGATATGATTCGACACACGGTCTAGATATGTACATTTCATCGCGTATTTTGTTGGCGGACACATCTTCCCAGCTAAAAATCTCCTCACATTAAGGGTCAGCTGGTGACCCTAACCATTGGGCTGGACGCATTCCACTGGCAGCTCGCTAAACATATGATGCTCTCTACTCTATAGCTATCTACACTGCGCTGGACCAGCACACGGTTTTCCGCGTCATTTGTTCGATAGGGACCCGCGACCCCTACCGCGGTGACGCAGGGCTTTTGTTTCTTTCATTTTTGTTCGCGGTACTTTCTTGCATGCTTTGTATACGCTTTCAGTATCCATGGACACTTTGTTATTTTTTGGAAAGCAACTTATTCCTGCCCAGGGCTGTGTACCCCTCCTCAGCAAATTATTTGGCACTG
>NW_025053086.1:0-11161 GCF_019279795.1 Protopterus annectens | reverse complement strand
GGAGACAACTAATTCGAGGAAAGGGCAACTTCCAGGTAAAACAGCATGATAAAAATACAAATATGGTAGAGAGACCTAACAGAAGCTAAGAGACAAAGATCAAAAAGAGGTGGAATGAATATGCCTTTTTAGATGAACTAAGTAAAAGTACCTTAACATCACACTGGTACATGGCTAATGGGCATTGTTACCAGGGGCTGATACCAAAGGCTAAGAAAATTTCATTTTAAAGTTTGTTACATATTTTTGTTTCTTTCCTATTTCTGTTTTGTAGCACACCTTGGTCTGCAAAATGTCTTGCAGCACAGCTTTTTATTGTGCATGGCTATTATTACTTGGCTACTGTATGGCATCATTTGCCAATGTAGGTTTTACCAAGCTGTGATCTCCCATCTCTACTTAGCTAGACTCCTTGGACCTGCATCTGATGAAAATATTACTGTCTATGATTTTCATATTTGGCTTAATTGAGAATGGTAAGTAACAGTAGTTACCAAAACTATTCCAGTGTGGTGGCAATATTACCATGCCAGGAGGAAGAAAGTTGTGAGCAATTATAGAATTCTGATAGCCTTCCCAGGGAATAGTGTGTAAGAAACGTAATTGTGTGTATGAAAGTAATAACTTGTGTGAAAGGCAGTTAGCATTAGTAAGGGGCACAGGAAGACACTGTGGTTCTCAGAGACAGTGGTGGAAAAAGTGTCTGGGTGTTACTAAGCCAAATACCCAGTTCTCTGTAAGTGGCATGTGTTGCAGCCTAATGTAGGGGACTGATGTTGAGCACTCATACCCAGAACAGCAGTGCATATTCCCTTTACTATATTTAGCCATGCTGGTATTTATTTCTAGGATTCCCAACTTAGTTTAATATTTTGTAACTGAATATCAATGGTATAAACCAGAATAAACTGAGAAATAATCTTTTTAAGTTCCCAAAAAGTCAAGTGCAATGTCACTTGCTTCAAGTAAATGTCTTGCACAGCTGAAGTACCATGCTCTTACATTAAGAAGGTAGCTTAAACATATACTGATAAATTCTCTAGATAATAAAGCTAAAGGCTTGGTCATATTTTTCATTCTTCTGACTTTACAATGTTAAATACATATAAGTATCAATATTCTACACATCTTAATTTCTCACTTCACAAGACTTTACTCCTTTAGATGTTACATTTACAAAACTCAAATGAAACCATTGCATTTTTGTCCCTAACAAATATTTTTTACACTTTATATAACATGACAAATTCTCTTCACTAATTTTCAAATCATGCACCCATTATGTAAATAGGGAAGTCAAAACTAGTCCATAAAAGGGCAAGCTTATACAATATTAATGGTGTCTACAGATGTTTTTTATAAAAAAGAAATGTGTAGCGGAATACTGGGTTAATAACAGGGATGAGAAGATTCCTTTCTCCAAAGTGGTTATCTTTTAAAACTTATATACTGTAGCTGATATTACATTTCAGTATTGTAATAAACAGAGAATAAAACTAAAAGAGTTACTTGATAAATGGTATGCACAACCAAAGATAATTGAACAATTACTATAAGTTAATTTTAAAAAGTACTGTAACCAGTACTCATTATTACCCATAACATATGAAAATATTTTAAATAAGTTTGGCCTGAATGAGAATTTGAAATAATGTAGGAACTGCTGTTTTAAAGCTAAATCACATGGTAATTTTTCAAGGAAAGATTTGTGATAAAACTACATCAAATTACATACTGCAGATTAGAATGAACATAAAAACTAGTATCTAGCCCACTATAAATTATTTTCAGAGTATTACTTCAATCAGTGTATGAATGTAGCTGCCATTGCTCATAAATACACAATACTACTACTACTAATACCAATAATAACAACAATAATAATAATAATAATCTAATTTCCTCAACACTTCTGAAACTCTTTTCCAAACAACAAAATTACATTATTTTCCCTTACTTAATTAACTTGATAAAAGGCCTTATAAGCACACCCAAACAAATCTAGAACCTTTTTTCTATATATTAAGAAATGTAACTAGAATGGACAGACCTTTTTAACTATAGGCCAAGTGTTTTGTTAAACCTAGATTACAAAATACTTTCAAAATATGTTAATAAAATAATTTTGAAGAAATGTATTAATCAGATCTATCTGAACTAATATGGTTTAATTTAAAAAATGGATATTGCCTTTCATATTCTATAATCCATACCACCTTATAAGAATAATAAAAAAACAGCTACCCAAAGAATCTTATTGTGCATTAGATGTCCAAAACCCGTCGATACAATAAATAGTTAAAATTTGTTCCACTTTACTGAATTATCAGAAACACCTTATTCACATTTAAACCTCATGCAACATTTTTTGCCTACTCCAAATTCTGTATTCATGTGAATGGTGCTTACGCCAAAATGTTAACTCAAACAATGAGGATACTCTCATCATCAGATATCATCAGAGATACCCTCTTTGTCCCACTTTTTTTAATCATTTATCACAAAATGTAAACATTACCTTTTCATTCCGTACACTCCTTAGTCTTCCTTCTTCACTTAATTCCTTACTTCTATTAAATTTTCTTCACTGACCTTCTCACTAAATATACCATTAGACTGTTTGCCCTCACTTCATATTGCAATTCCTATTTGTATTAGACTAACTTACCTTTAAAGTCTCTGAAAACTGCCTACAATTGCTATAAATCCTAAATGATTGTCATATAACTTGTATTAATTCTTAGCCAATGTTTTATAATTATTTAAACTGCAGAGGTTTTTGTTTATTTTTAAAGATTGTGAAATTATTGCTCTTAAAATGGTTTGTAATAATTTGGATCATTTCTCTCTAGGCCTCTGCTGAAACTGAGCCTTTACCCAGTCGAACCTTCTCAGTAATCAAATGTCAATAATAAATAAATAAATAAATTTAAAACTGCATACAAGACCCAGATATTCATCCAATACAAATAAGTGCTGCTAGATTTTAAACTTACAGAATATAAACCTGATTTAATGATGACCATCTCTTCAGGTGAACTTTGTCTAGAATGGCTATTTGCAATATTAGCAGAGATTCAACTTATTACTTGATATGACATAAATAGAAGAAGAATTAATGTTCATTAAAAGGTAGCAGAAGGCATCCTAAGAAGTGAAGATTGCTGAGAAGTTAAAATTTTGGGAACAGACTTTCACTACAGCTGATAAGCATACATCTTGAGCTCAAATACTGATAACTTTTCAGCAAACAAAATTAATTTCAGAAAACTGGAGCAATCTAAGATTATCCTTTCCAGAAATAATTACTTTCTTCAAATTAAAACTGCATCCTATCTGGACATTTTCTTATAAAATGTATTAATTCCCCAAGATTTAAGTCAATATAGTAAGATGAAAAGAACATGGCCTAAAGTCTTTTAGAGAGAGGAAAACTCCTGAATGCCTTAGGATAAAGTACTTTTGTTGTAAAATAAATTATCCAGAACTGTCCACTTTTATACAAACATGGTTGAAATCTTTAATAGTCTGTGGTAACTTTTCCTTTCTACCTTTGATGCAAAGAATGATCTTCTCATGTGGGTTATACAAATAATCAGCAAGAAATATATATATTTTCATGGAAACATACATTTTGCTTCCTGACTTCAATCAGTAATAAGTTGGAAAGAAAAGACTTGAACTGAAACTGTAAATTTTCACACATTTATGTTTCTAAATATCATTTAAAGAGGACATCTCAAGTGTAAAGTACGTATATGATAACATTTAGGAATGTTGAAATTAAAACAGTAAGTTTATATGCAAATACAAAACATTTGAACATGCTAATGAATCTTTGTCATGCACAGGTAATGTGGAACTCATAAAACAGGAATTCCTAGATTTCCTGTACACTGTAATGATGATGTGAGTCTATGGAAGCATCTGCAAGAAAAAAAATGAAGAGCCAATCTTATACCAAAAAACATAAGGTGGTCCAGAGATCACCATAAATGTTGGCATAGTTATGGGCAAGCAGGCTCTTGCTTACATATACAGTGGTAATGGTTGTATATTTTCCTTGTTAGGAGTCTTGCAACAAAAGAGCATAATATTATAAAAGTGAAATCAAACAAAGACAGGTCTTCAATATTTCCTATTTCAATAATGGTTCCAATTTAACCAATATATTAACTATGGGAAAGACTTAGGTTTTTGAAGATAATATAATTAACCATATTAGAGACTTTCTTTCTTTTTCCCAGCATGGCGAAGAGGTAGAGAGGTTACATACAGCCAAGAAACTTCAGTAATGGCAAGTATTGATTGTATAAGGTGGAAAATAATTATTGCAAAATTCAAATGAAGAAGAGAACAAGAAGCTATGTTTTAGTTATTTCTAAAGTTTGCTGATGTTGGCTGTGAGTATGATTGGTGCTAGCAAACTGTCATCAAATTTTTATCAGTAGTCATATATACCTTGAAATTATACTTACACATGGTTATTTTGCCACTGCGTTGCATGAATGTATACCAAACAAAGAGAAAAGATAAAGAGGAACAGGTGATGTAGTCATTATAATGGGCTCTCTAATAGATACTGTAAATGATATGGTATCTAAACTTGTTGCACTTTCAGTGATCGACAGACAATCCACCAAATATAAGCTGCCTGATGACACATTGCTACTAAAAATGTTAAATATTGCTTTTATGCAGGGGAGGCAAACCCAATGCACCCCACCATGTTGGAGACCTTGTCTCTATGTCCTTCTTAATTAGATCAATGATAATTCTTTTATGTAGTGGAAAATGAATAGAAGGCTATGTGACAGAATAGCCCAACATGCATATGATATAAAGAAAATGAATCTTAGAAATGCCTTACCAAAACATGTCATGCTGATGGGTACAATGCAGAGTTTTAAATTTTCAGTTATACAGCTGATTAATAATGGGGTTAGGAGAGGTAGTATAATTAATAGAACAGAAGTATGTGAATATGAATGGGTTACTAGGTTGAATGCATTAGTCTGTCCAGGTTTGAATGAGCATTGCCCTTTAAGACCCATTATAAAATCAGGAAAGTTACCTCATTGATTTTAACTGAGATTTTATTATGATGACTGAATTATTAACTAATTTACTTAATTCATTATTTGAAATATATATATATATATATATATATATATATATCAATGTGAGATAGAGCAATATTTGTTACTTGAGAAAGCATTTTGTATATGAGAAAGCTTGTACACAATAAATTCTCATTGTTGTGATCTGTTTTCAGTTCTTTATTATATCCTTTGTTTGAACAATTAGTACTTTCCACTTGGATATATTTGCATTATAGCTTCCAGAAATGGTGGAGGGTAAATGATAGCTGTCTCATACCAACAGTCTCTCCACTAATTTGTGGTAATGCTGCCGCAAGCCAAATTACCATGACAAAACCAATAACACCATTTAGTGTCTGTCATTAAAATAAGTAAATCTTCCAATATTTGAATGGTAGCATTTAGCTCTGAGCCCTTGGTCTTTGATAGGCAAATGCCAAACAGTTTATAGTACAATAGTTTAGTAAATAAACCCTTAAGCTCATAAATAACAAAATAATTCCCAGTCCATAGGCATTTAAAATAGATCAGTACAACATTTTAACAGATATAAATGAAATAAACCATTTCATTTGAAAAGTAAACTTCCAGTCCGAAATAATCTTGTAAAATAACTTTAAAAGTTCTGAACAGACAAATGACATGTGGTAAGCTCTCTTAACTAATCTAGACCCTAAAAGTTTTATATACTCTATCTACAATTAATTTTCATGATTAGAATGAAATCTACAAAGGGTTTACAGCAGTTCTGTCCCTTTGTGCATGTTCAACGGAAAATCCAGCACCTGCCAAGATAATAGTCTTTCTATCCATTTATATGAGTCACAGGTAGGATTTTGTGCTGGCTTACATTCCAATTTTTGAAAGATGCTTTCTTCTTTCCTTACTTGCATATTTCTGAGGGGGGGGGTCCTAAAAAAAAATCTAAAAACAAAATACATTTGACTATAAAAATAATCGAACTATTAAAATTCAACTTTGTACACAGTGGAAAACAAATAGCTGGGCTATAAAGAATGTTTTCTTAAATATAAAATAAGTAAGCACTTTTTTCACTCAGTTTTTTCACTCATAAGATTGCATCATACTAATTGTATATACTTGTTGAATTTATTTTAAATAATTTCATCTATTAAATAACTGAAAAATCAAGCATATCCAGTCAGACAAATATAAAACACCCCACAGCCATATTTCACTAATATAAATATTACTAGTCTAAAACTTTTTCTCCTTGTTCTTAATTTTTCCAAATACATGTTTAAAGTTAACAGATGCACTTAATATTGGATAGATGTAGGTGTTTAACTTAGCACTGATATCCTCTGTATTCTTATTCATCCTCCATGCTGCCCCACCTTTCAACTTTACTAAAGTGATCTAACGCATCAATAATAAACCTTTTGAAACACACACATATTACTATTTTGTTTGAATACAGCCTTTGCAACACCTTAAATCTTAATATCATAGCTCAAATATTCTGTTGCTCAATTTTCTTTCTTCTACATGGAAGTATCTTTATTAAATTTTCACATATGACATAGGCAATTATACATTTATATAACTAAAAACAAAGCATATTGGCATAATTTTAGTCGCAAACATTATACAACACTTACAGTCTATCTAGTCATTGTCAAACACTGCATAACACATTCAAATGCTGTCTTCTTTTAAACCTCATTCCTCCTCTGTATGTGCCATTTCCACAATTCCCATTTTTCCTATGCAAGTTGTTCCTACCATTTTCTAAAGATTCCAATTGTTGTTTTATCTCTGTTACTATATTCACCATTTCTAGTACACTTCAATACATTTTAGCACTTTAATTGTTCAGAGTTCTGCACTGTCTTTATTTTTGTTTGACTGAATTATTTACATATTTGCTGGCAGAATTTTGTTTTCTGATCTGTGCTGAAACTTTTTTTCTCCCACTATCCCACCCTATTGCTGTTGTGTTCTTAAATATAGTAAAACTGGTCTAACAGCTTTTGTGTTATCTGACTGTCTCAAGGTTTGGCTTTTGTCTTGCTGGTATAAAAATATTACCTTTTTGTAAAATCTGCATATCATTGCTAGAATCTCCTTGTGTTCTGACAGAGTGCTTCTCAAACAATCTGGAAATATAGAGCTGGTAAGTATATTTTTTGGCAGTTTAACTGTTCAGAGTTGTACACTGCATTTTTTCTTGACTGACTTATTTATATATTTGCTGGCAGAATTTTGTTTTCTGATCTGTGCTGAAACTTTTTTTCTCCTACCCTCCCACCCTATTGCTCTTGTGTTCTTAAAGTTGGTGGCTTTTTCAGTTGACCATCCCTAATGTAAATTTGATCTGGGACACTCCTCCCAGTCCCATCTCTTTACCTCATTATACCTAATACAGAGATAATTTGGGAAGGCCAAACCCCTTAGTCTCTTAACCTTGAATTATCTTCTGTTCCTTCTCTCTCCTTTTTTACTTTATAAAGAGAGAGAAAGACACTTTATTCAGCTGCTTATATTTTTCAAATCTGCATTTCTTCCTACTACTCTGTTACTTCATCTTGCTTTGCTTTTTCCTTCTACTTGCTGCCTGTTCTCTTCTTTTCTGTTGCATTTATTACTGCTTTTTTATAGTCTGTCTAAATTGTTATTCTAAGTTCTTAGTTTTGGTTTAAACACTTGGACTTTAGGACCACCCCTTAGCTCTCCCTGGCCTTTCTCCCTCAGATTCTGAAAAAAATGGATGGATAATTTCCTACAGTTTCTTCTGCCAGTCTGGTTGATATGGGCATCCTGAGACAGTGTAGCAAATGCATGATGTACACGGACAACCATCTACTACCACCACCTAGGAACACGATTTGTGAGAGATGCAACTACAACAGAAACCTAGAGTCCAAGCTCTCTCCCCCTCAAGCCAGTATATCTGGCACTAAAAAGGTTGTCAACACAATCACTACACCTCAAACACCACCCACACCTACACATCGCACACCTACATATGTGGAGGTACTCCACATAAACATACCCAAGCAAAGGAGACCTCCGAGGCAAAACCACATGTGATCTCCACAGCCCTCCACACCATATACCATGCATAGTCCACAAACCTGTGCCTCACAGCCACTAAGGCTTCACCATAAACCCAACATATTAGTCATAGGAAAATCCATTGTGAGACACACAGATGTCCCTCTCACCAGGCTGGATAAGGAGGAAGTCACAGTTAGTTGTCTGTCAGGTGCCAGACTCCACCATATCACATATGCACTCAAGTCTCTCAACAATAGGTACTTTTATGACTCTGTCATAGTCCATGTTGGCGTGTATAACTTGAGATGTACCTCTCTGGACTATATGAAGAGAGACATGATTGAGCTTGCTGATTATGTGCCCCAGGCAGGTATGTCCCTAGCCTTAAGCAGCATTCTGCCATCACCCAGAATGATGCCTCAATACAAACAAAAAATGATTGACTTTAACAATTGGCTTAGTTTCTGGTGTCATTCCAGGGGGATCCAGTACCTGACAGCCTGAGAAGATATGATCAACAGACCACAATGCTTTGCTAGAGATGGCCTGCATCTGTGTCACCTGGGGTTCAGGCTTCTGGCAAAGGCTCTTGCCTCCCCTATAGTGCCTTCTTTAGGAAAAGTGATGAGGTTAAGCTATCAACACAAAAATTTCAACAACACACAAATTAAAGGTCATGCTGCTGAATGCTAAGAGTATAAACATGAAACTGCACTCATTGCAAGCATTCCTAACCCTGGAAAATGCTGATATCTGTGCAGTCACAGAAACCTAGTTCAAAGCTGCAGAGAGCCCCCCAGCCTTACCTGGTTACTCATCCTATCATACTGGACCTCTAAGTTAAATCTTGATGAGTGGATGGGCAATAGGAAGTTCACCCAGGGGATCATTTCAGTGCCTTGCTCGACAAGGTCACTGGGAACTAACTTTGGGTGGCATGATGCCAGGAAATCTTCTTGGGCTAGGCTTATATAGGCTTCAGGGCTGTTAGCCTAGTACACACCTATGAACCTATACATTCAGACCCCAAACTGTAGGCAGTAAAGCCAAAGGAGTTGGAGTTTCAATATAAATTATAGACAAAGGCACCTTCAGGTTTGTCAAACAGTATGACACACAGGAGACACTCCAGATGCAGTTAACCATTGACAAGACCCCTTTTCAAATCATAGCTAGCTACCAGCCCCCAAATCTGACTCAAGATGCCCAATCTACCTATTTGGACCTGTTCATATCTATCAGGCTTCAACCCTTTACCATGATCCTGGGTGACTAACTTCCCAAACATAGACTGGAAGAACTACTCATGCCAGAACACAAATGCCCAGAGATTCCTTGATTTTGTCAATGTAAATGCCTTGGAACATCTAGTTGATACCCCCACAAGAGGTGATAATATCATGGACTTGGTATTAACCAACATGAGCAACCACTGCAGCATCCCTATATTATCATCTTCCCTGGTAAGATCAACCACAAAGTGGTCACTTTCAAAGTCATCATCTCCCCCAACCCCCATCAAGCTAGGATCACACATAAAACCTTCTCCAAAGCTGATTACAGCCTCCTGAGGGATAGTATAAACAGCTTCACAGCCCCCTCCCCTTCTGTAGGAACTGGCACCAATATCCAAAACTACACCAAAGCACTATACGAGCATTTATATAGATGCATGGAATCAGGAATACCCGAAAAGACTAAATAATCCTCTGCAAGAAACAGTAAACCTGTCTGGTGGACATCTGCAATATTTAAACTCTATGACAAAAGGAAAAAAAAATTGCTGTCCAAGACCAAGAAGGAGCAGGTGCCCCATTGGAAGCAATGTCCCCTTAGCCTGAACAAGCAAATAAGAACACTAGTGAAATCCTCCAAAGGAAACTTCAAGTCCAAATTGGCCACATCTTCTAGAGATAATCATAAGGCCTTCTTCACATATGTCTGCAATCTCAAAGGAAGCACCCAGATCCGTTCATAACTGGTGGTCAAGGACACCACATATACAAATGCCATAGATATAGCAAACTTGCTGGCTGACAGATTCAGTGAAAACTTTACCTCTCTGCCCCCCCCCATCAGTAAATCAGGACATCCCCAGTACCTGCCCTGTTCCCCTTATATCTAGGGAACAGGTCATCATTGCTCTCTCAAGTGCAAAAAAATACAACCTCCATGGGACCCAATAATATCCCAGGCTGCATCCTACGTGAACTCAGGCAGGAACTCACAGCACCATTAGGCACCCTATTCAACCAAAGCCTGAGAACTGGCTTCATCCCAACTGAGTGGAGGACAGCTACTGTCATCCCTTTACACAAAGGTGGAGCATCCACTGATCCGGGAAATTATATACCCATCAGCCTAACTAGCCTGATCTGCAAGGCCATGGAACAATTATCATGGACCTCATTAACAAGGACAATGGTAACCTCCAAACACTTGATCCCACACAGTTTGGCTTCATCAAGGGGAGGTCATATCTGCTAAATTTGGTTGAATTCTTTGAAACAGTCACCAAAGTCATGGATGAGGGGAAGACGGTGCACACCGCCTAGCTTGACCTGGCCAAAGTCTTTGACACTATTCCCCACTCGGGCATAATAGGCATCTCTCAACTAGACATCAATCCGTATGTTACCAGATGGGTAGCCAACTGGCTCACTGATAGAACCCATGTAGTGAAAATAGGGGAAGCCACCTCAAGCAGTAGACCCATAACAAGTGGCATACCCCAGGGTTCGGTCTTGGGGCTTCTGTTATTTGGGATATACTTTGCTGAGATGCAGGCCAAAACCAATGGGCTATGGCTGACAAAGTTTGCAGATGACTACAAGCTGGGTGCTGTCATTAATTCCCCCTAGTGATGTCGATATCCTCCAAGAGGGTCTCACTCAGATAAATGACTGGTGCCAGAAACATGACTTCAAGCTGAATACCAAAAAAATGCATCATACAAATTATCACATTAATAACAATGTTCTTCGCACACAATCAGTCGTGAGGGATTTGGGCACCCAGGTTGATAGCAACCTGATTTT
>NW_025053085.1:0-9864 GCF_019279795.1 Protopterus annectens | reverse complement strand
ACGTCCTATAATTTATTCTCCGTGTCGGATAGATTAGACAGGAAAACAAGAAGGATGCTTCATGCTCACCAAATGATTTATAAAAATCAGTGCATACCAAGATTATATATATTCTCCGTTGCGAAGGAGGGATGGGCCTCCTTGAAATTGATTATATGTATAGATCTGCAATCGTGGGACTCCACACATATCTGCTGATCTTACAAGACCCAAACGTACTGAAAGTTTTAAAACATGAAGAGAATAAATCAAAGATGACTTCTCTGCTTAATCAAGCAGAAGCTTATCGGCGTCAAGCAGGAATGTAAATCAAATCAGAAGCAGAAATCAGGCAGCAACTGAATGTGCCAAAAAACAAATGAAAGAATATAAGGTGAAGGATCAGATGAGAAGGCAAGAAATGTGGAATAAACATAAATATAGCTGCAAGTATAGAAAACTTCTGGAAGAACCTCATGTTGATCAAGAATGATCACAGGAATTGCTAAGGAGAGGCGAATTCAAACCAAGAGGTGAAAGATTAATACTGGCGGCCCAAGATAGTGGGCTGTGTACACTTTGGTTTATAAATTCCATTGAACATGTGGGAGAAACAGGTTTTGTAAAACCAAATTGGAAACAGTTACACACCTTGTTGCTGGTTGCGACAAACTAATGGCATAAGGACTGTATACTGAAAGGCATAACAATGTGGCGAAACTGTTGCACTGGGGATTGTGCAAACACTACCGAAAAACACTGGAAACATGAGCCACAAAGCATCATAGAAAATGAAAAAGTTTACATTACATGGGATCATCCATTACCAACAGTTCAAAAGACAGATGGTAGAAAACTGGATATAGTGGCCCAAGAAAAGAAGACAAAAGTAGTATTGATTATTGAATTACCCAGACCCAGTGACTATGGCGTCTTGTGTACAGAGAGACACAAAGCCATAAACTATCAGGATCTGCAGGCAGAAATGAGAGCAATGTGGAAGTAAGATACCCAGACAGTTCCAACAGTAGTAGGAGGAATGGGTCTTATAAAAAAGAATGTACAATCATATTTAGATATGTTACCAATACATGTTAACTCCATACGAACTGCAGGAGGAGTCATTACTGGGCACATTGTGGGAGCGGTAAAGTGCACTACTGGCTGACATCAAAGATTGAAACAATACTCATTTCATGAACTTTAATCATACTTTGACTTAGGAATGGGGTCAATTCCCATCATGGTGTTAGAAACCTAAACGACTTGGAGAAATTAGAAAAGATTGAAACCACATGAAAAGTACAGTGGTGTAAGAGCTTACCATAACTATAGATGTCCAACTGATCACTACTGCAGTATTAATAACCTATGGGATATCCTGTCAAGGACAGCCATGCATCTAAAGAGCATACCAAGAACAATACCTGGGCACCCTCAGCTAATGTTATACGTCTGACATATGACCTCAACACAACAGAGACAGTAGTACATAAAGGAGCACATGTATACAAAATACTTTACCCAACACCCTGCTTTACTCTTTACATTCCTTATTCACTAACTCACACTGCCAACTTACTTTTCTCTCTCCACTATCATATACTGGCACTCTTTTCCTCCTCCCTAACTTCTACCCACCAAAGATTTTCTATAATTTCCATCTCCTTCAACCTCTATTTTCTAACTTTATCACCAAACAATTTCTACACTAATAACCACTCTAGTTACATACATACTTACTTTTTCAACTAATTACTCTACAACACTCGAGTCACATCTTTCCCCAGCTCTTTCAGCATCACCATCTAACCAACCTAAGTACATTTACACTATGCCACTACCCCCTCCCCTACCCACCATTTACCAAAATATTAATATTAAACTCACAACACATCTCTCCTCCCAACCTGCACATCACTGTTCTACTTCCAACTTTTCCATGATCCTCCTTACCATCATACTTTACTCCCTCTCCTCTATGTCCTCCTATTTCACACCAATTCCACCAACACTGCTTCCTCCTACTGACATTACCTCTCATTCCAACTCAACGATCACTACTCCCTACCATCACTCCTCAACTCTTCCACATGGACCACAATTTCCACTTTAAACCTAAACTGCCATCTACACTTCAATGTCAATATCAATATCAAGCTGACTTGCAACATAGCCAAAATTAAATCTTTTTTTCCCCTCTATATTCTTTAAATTTCTATTACTCTGTGGTGACAGTCACCCCAATCCAGGTCCTAATTTCAAACAATCCATATTTCTAATACTCCAACTTCACAAAAAAAATAATTAATATTATTTCAATAAACATACATCTGTAACAAAGTTTCAGAATTACACGCCTGGATGACACAACATTCCCCAGACATATTAGGAATCACAGAAACCTTTCTCAAACCACACATCAAAGACACTGAAGAAGTGCTTCTCCCAGGTTTCAACATGGTCAGAGCTGGCCGTACCAAAAGAAAAGGAGGTGGAGTAGCCATACTATATCCAAACTATATTTCTCTAACTCCCTATAACGATCCCATTCCTACTTTTGACAAAACTGAACTAATTATCACCATTCTTAAACTAAATAATAACAAAAGTATCTGTCTAACTGCTTTATATATACCCCCTGGTAATAATCTAACCACTCTCGAAAATATCCTGTCCTAGACATCAACTAATATTCCTATGAAAACAATACTTTTAGGTGTATAAATATCGACTGGCTAAAACTAAACTCCCAGTTCCCTAATGATACCATTAACCTTTACAGATTTTCACAACTCATCACTACCCCAACCTATACTAACTCATCACAACAAAATAGCTATACTACTGACTGGCTTTTAGTCTCCCACCCCAGTTATTCTACACAATCCAAAGTACTACCAGACTCAATTAGTGATCACCACCCTATCTGTACGACTAGACTCATCACTCACCCATGCGAACAGCATGCATACAAAACTGTATGCAGTTTAACTCACTTCAATCCAGAGACTTTTACAAACACTCTAAATACAATTAACTGGTCCTTCCTTAAATACCTACCTCTTGATGAGGTGGTCGAAAAATTAAACTCAACATTCTTAAACATATGAAATAACTCAGCTCTAGCTAAAAGAAACGAGTCAAAAATAACTACTCTCCCTGGTTCTCTAACTATACTAAATCCCTTATGCAAAAAAAAAAAAAAAAAAAAAAAAAAAGAGAGAGATAAATGCTGGGCAAACTATTCAAAACAACTGCAGAGCAATACATAACCTTGTAAAAAAATAAGTCTGCTTATACAAAAAATCAATTCTACTCAAAAACAACAAGACCAACATAAAACCAACCCAAACTCTTTGTGGCATACAATCCATAAAATTCTACACCCTGGAAAACAATTTTCCCCTCAACTTTGTACTGATAGTACTTCTTCAGATACAGCATCTCAATTTAACTCTTACTTCAACAGCATAGCTGCTATTACTAACAATTTCCCAGCATCACCTTCCACCTGTTTCCAACCCTCACAATACATGCCCCACCTCGTTCTCAATTCAACCGGTACTCACCTCCTTCATCAAATCCCTGCTAAACAAACTCAACCCATGTTGCCCTTCTGCTGATAATCTCCCCACTGACTATCTAAAATTGGCAGTCCCCACACTCTGGAAAAAGGTCTATGTCCTTCCTCTTCACAAAGGTGGCACCTCCACTAAAATAACAAACTACAGGCCTATTGCAATTATTTCTACACCCTCTAAAATTCTAGAAAAATGGATCCACAAACAGTAACTACAGTACCTACTTGACAATAATCTTCTTTCTCCCACACAACACGGATTTAGACCAGTACACAGTATGACCACTGCTCTTTCTTTCATTGACACAATAAATAAAGCAAGAGATGCTGGCAACTTTGTCTCAACTGTATTCTTAGATCTAAGACTTCTGACACCGTTTCCCACCCTAAACACCTACCAAACTTTTCCAACTGAGCTTAACTGAAACTACCATTCATTCAGCAGTTCAACAGTTACCTCTAATTGATGCCAATCAGTCAAATGGAACTCCACTTTCTCTCCCTATCTAATAGTACACACTGGGGTACCTCAAGGCTCCATTCTCAGACCACTCCTTTACAACATCTTTATCAATCATCTGCATATCTCTCCAAAGCAAGCTACCATGATCCAATATGCCAATGATGCCACTTTAATCTGCTCCTCAAACAATCCTACTCATCTTCAAAGCATTTAACTCCATTGAGGCAGGACTCACCAAAAACCAAATGCTACTCAATCCCAGAAAAAATGCAACTCCTATTATTCTTACCAAAGCAATCCCCCCTTAATCATAATACCTTAACAATTACTTCCCGGAACAATAGCAAAATAGATGTCACCCTCACCAAACTGCTAGGCATTATAATTGACCATAATCTCAAGTTTGATCTGCTTATCAATAACAGCATAAAAAAGACCAATCAAAAATTGTTGTACAAGGTAAAATAAAATTCCTCCATAACTCCACAAGAAAAACTCTTGCCACCTCCTATCTCCTGTTATCACTTCTATATGCCTGCCCAATCTTAATCTTCAGTCTTCCCTAAAAGCAAAACTCAGTCAATGCTACAATAAAATAGCTAGGCTTGCCACAGGACAGCCCCCCCAGCACTCACCACTGATCTTCACTCAGAGCCTTACACTGGCTTGAATTCCCCAACCTGCTGACTCTGCATCAACATGTTAGCACAATAATATTGTATAATGCTTCTTTTTCATAAGCAACCTCAACTTTTCTTCAATATTACACCCCATCCCAAGACTTACATTCCTCTCATAAACACCTACTATCTACTTATAAACCTCACAGATCATATGGAGATAGTCTGCACTCACACTGTGTTGCTAAAACCTGGAACTCTGTTTCTGAATCTATCAGACTTATACCCCATCACTCTTCCTTCAAGCTGAAACAACATCTATCTACTGGCTCTGCCAATGCCCTATGCCAACTTAGTTCTCTGTCTCAACTCTCATAGCTGTAGTGCAATACTATTTTTTCTCTTGTACCATCCTATGAGACATTATACCTTATGCTTTTTTTCCATCCTTTACACCTGTAATCCTTATCTACCTGATGTTTCTTTTTATCTCTTTAATCTACCATTTCCCCCACACAGATAATCCATATCTATCGATGTGCCTTTTTCTTTCCTTACCCAGCTATTTCCCCATCCTATTATACTAGCCTGTATTACATTGAATATACCTTGTGTTACACTCGTATAGTTCTTAAAATACCATTTTTTATTAACTTGCTATTTACTCAACGGTACTTTTCCGTTATTGAGGCAACACTGAAAGTGAGGATATTTTTCCCCTCTGCAGCACCTGACGCTGCCATTGTTGTCATTCATGCCTGAAATTACTATAGGATGCAAGTGGCAGCATTACGTGTCATTTGGTCAAAGGTAACCCAAATCGTCTATGAAAAGAAACCGATGTCCTCAAGGTGATGATTTTGTCGCGGGGCTTCACCGGTAGTGAGACTGCACAGCCGTTAGCCCGGAAACAGCTTTCTTGAAAACAATTAAAGTTAGTGTACTTTGCACTGCTTCCCCAAGGAAGTGTAACATTTCTGATAGGCCAAATGCCATTCGGAAAAAAAAGCCAGTTAGAATGGTGCACACACTAAACACCAGGCATGCTTTATGTCTCCAGACATGGCAGCTAAATGCTGCTGCTTCTGAAATAGTATTTCTCCCTCGCTACATGTTCCGCATTTGCTGAAAAGAAGCTTTTCGACTTGGGCTGTGAGGGTGAATAACACCCTTTCCCCTTTAACAAGCAGCTTCATTGGTAGAAACAAGAAGTCATCTATACAAGAACTGGGAAGGCTATAGCCTGTAAACAAATTACCTGCCAGGAGGGACGTTGCATAGCATATCATATAATAATCTGCTCTCGGTGTAAACAAGCTTCTTTTTTCCGAAACCCATTTGAGCTATCAGGAATGTAACACTTCCTTAGGGAAGCAGTGCAAAGTACACTGACTTCAGTTGTTTTCAAGAAAGCTGTTTCTGGGCTAACGGCTGTGCAGTTGCATTAGCAGTGTTGCCCCGATAACAGAAAAGTACCTACTCAACTTTTGTTATTCACAGTGATGATTGTATCTATATTGTATTGTACCTGAATTTCTCTGTAAAAATGTAACCATGCTAATGTATTTCTGGAACTTTTCTCCCCTGGCATCCATTGAAAATGGCCACATGCCCAGTCAGACTTTCTCAGTAAACAAATGTCAAATAAATAAAGACTTTCTTGCCCCAGGCAAACTGCTGAAGCAAAGTATAGGCAACAATATACACCTGAAGTCAAAAAAGAGGTGAAGAACCCACCTAGGCCAAATTAAAAATAAAGGGGGAGGGAAGGATGCAAAACTGCAACACTGATCAGTCATACATCTCCTATTGTGTTAAGTTCTTGCACAACTACATTACATCCTTCCATTATCATTGTTGCCATATTAATAATCTAAGGGAGATTCCCAAATCTGTATTAAGAAGACATGGAGAACGAACTCTGAACAGGGTTATGGTCCAAAACTGAACAAGCAAACCCTCCTCTCTTCTTAGAGAAACATCAGTCTTACAATGTTTTGTGAAAATGTGAACAGAAGACCATATAGCTGCTTCAAAAATAGTTCTGGGATTTAAACCTTCAAGGAAAAGTCCTGAATATGCAACAGTTTTAGTGGAATGAGCTTTATCTTGAACTAGAAGCTGTTTACCATGAAGAGATTAACAGAAAGAGACAGCTTTGGAAATCCAATTAAAAACAGTTTGTTTGGAAACAGGAGCATCAAAATTTCTGTCCTGGAAAGAGACAAAAAGCTAATCAAACTTTCTGATATACTTGGTTCTGTCTAAGTAGAACCTGAGCTGCCTATGGACATCCAAAGAATGAAGGATCTTTTCCTCTGAATTCTGAGGAGGATGGAAAAGGGTAGGCTAGTTAATAGTACGATTCAAGTAGAGCCCATTGACTACTTTTGGCATATAAGGAGGATTAGGACAGAGAGAAAAGTTGGAATAGCTATTAAGGTTTGCAACTCTAAGACACGCTTAGCAGAAATCAAAGTCACTAACAGTAGATTCCAAGTACAAAACTTATGAGAAGCAGGGGTAGCAGGTTCAAAACGAGATAAGGTACGTTTTTCCACAACATAATTCAAGTCCCGAGGAGGAGGGGTACAATTTTTTTTGGTGCTCTAATCTGGAAGACGCCTTTCAAAAACTGTTTCATCTCAAATCATTGAGTGTCCAAAGGGACACATGCAGAAATGGGTGGTGTAAGCTTTCTATTAGAGAAAGCCAATCCAGCACTTAGCAATTCACGCAAACAGAATATTAATAATGATAATAAAATCATAGAGTAGACAGAAGTGCAAAATGTACTAATAACCAAACAGGCACTTCAGGTAATGGTCCCCCTAACTCACACGATAAATGTTCTTTTCCAAAAGTTTGTTTTGGAAAAGAACTGATTCAGGGGAACCATTAACTGAAGTGCCGATTTGGCTATTAGAATATTAATAATGCCCATCTACAACATGACCTTATTCTGTCTACATCACCAAAGAGTAAATATCTTCCCTTTGGAGACATAAGATTTTCTAGCCTTCTGTAAAACCTTAAGCATGTCCTCAGAAAATTGGAGAATGAATAGAATTAAAACTCTATCATTTGAAGAGTAAGACAAAGTCTGTAGCCTTGGATGAATCAAGAAACATCTGTTCTTTGAAAGTAAGTCCATCCTGTGAGGTAACTTGTGATGATTGTCCCTAACCAGATGCAGTAGAAGGGGAACCAATGCTCTCTGAACCAAAAGGGAACCACCATCAAGATTTCTGGTTTGTCCTTGATCTTCAGAAGAACTTTTGAAATAAAAGGAATTGGAGTGAAACCATAAAGAAACATTTTCCAGGGAGAGTCATGGCATCTGTTCTGTATGCCTGAAGGCAAGGTAGCCTTGAAAAAAAAAATGCCTGACCTGTCTGTTGTGTATGGAGGCAAAAGTAAAATCTGTTTATGGAGTACCCCATCTATGGACAAGGTCCAGAAAGACCCCTCTAACATCCATTCATGAGGGTCTGCTACTGTGTTTCTCCCTAAGAATATATACAGAACCTGGAGGAAAACTCTGTATTGTGTTGCAATTTTCAAGTTAGAGCCAACCTGCAAAGGTGGTAAGACTTGGTGCCCCCTGCTTAATATACCATATAACTGTGTTGTTATCTTTGAAGACCCAAAGACGATGCAGAGGTGATGCAGAAACTGAAGAGCTAAATAAGTGTCTTTATCTCTTTATATTTATATGATCTCTAATTTATTTCAGAGACCAAACCACTTGAACCTTGATGTCCTTGGAATAAGCACCCCATGCCAGATCCAATGCATCTATGAACAGCTCTTGACAAGGAGAAGGAAGTAAAAAGTGGCATTCCTAGAATACCTGAGACCAGTTCTTTCTACTAAGAAAAATCCCCCGTGATGAAGGGCAGAATATGAATTTTGAAGGTCAATGGAAGGCAATGCAAAGTTCAAACCAACTTCAGATTCCAGTATATCTTCCTCATATGGAGTCTGGCAAAAGGAATCATTGATGACATGTAGCCTGGAGCTCCAAGGACCTTTGTTGCAGTTGTCATATTCAAAGAAAGAATGAAAGTTCTGAAAGTAATCAAAAAATAACTTGTCTTCTAGAAGAAAACCAGTCATTGATAAGGTGTTGATCCTGTAGCCCAGAAAAATCTAATACTGAGATGGAATCAAGCAAGACTTCTTTAGGTTCAAAGTGAACCCCAGCCTTCTTAGAAGGTCCATAACTAACAGGCCTAAAGGTTAAAATGGCAGAAGTATACACTTTTTTTGCTGTATCTATCAATGGCACTACTATCTTCATCTACAGGCAAAACACAGAGAAAGACAGGAGCTTAGAAGGAGTCTCAGTTAAAATAGTAGTGACAAAAGGACCCAAAACAAGATTTTTACACAGGAGATGTACCTTACAAAATCTGACAGGCTTTTTAGGAGCTGGATGCTGAGACGCAGGATAAGCATGGAGAAGATAACTAACAAGGCTTCTAAAACAGCTGGAATGGCAGAAGACTTGGGGACACCCACTTCCAGAAAATCATAAGACCTCTTCTGCTTATGAGACAACTGAGAACCTTCCCAGTGAAAATGCTGCATTATCTTTTTAAGAAAAATGTTGCATCATATCAACAATGGTGTCCCCAAAGGAAAACTCCTCAACAGGAGAATCAGGAGATAAAAGTATCTTTTTAATCAGAACCACAAGTAACAGGAGAATGAATTTGTGATGAATAAGGCAAAAGTCATACCCATCTGAATCCAACTCCTACTCATCCTCAGATTCCTCCCCAGACATGTGCATGTGTGCCTTCAAAGTGTGTTACAGAGGTAGAGATTAAAAGCAGTTGTTGGTAAGTAGTATTTACAGAGCTAAGACTGGAGATTTCCTGAACAAATACTGTTTCCTACACATACAGCTGAGCCTGCATTTTATAGCAGGAAATACCTATAACAGCAAAAAGCAAATTTCACAGGAGAATCCTAAGGAACTGTAAATCACCACCCCAGTGGTTAAAAGTCTGAATGAGTGAACTCCTCTATAGATTAGGTACTTTTGGACAAAGGGCTTTTAGAAACTACAGACAACAGGGGGAGACGGCAAGTACAGAATAGAAACATTCACATGCATGCAAGCACATCTCCAAACAGAAGGCTAAAGCACATTCCCTTTATCCAACAGATTAATCACAGTCACAGCAGAATTACATCTGCCACATTCAGAC
>NW_025053084.1:0-10731 GCF_019279795.1 Protopterus annectens | reverse complement strand
GTCCAAGGGATTAGGTGTGCAATGGGACAACATCTATATGCGACATTAAAGGCCTGCACCCCTTGCAGACACCACTGCCTGTGTGATTCACAGTCTTCACCAAAGGTTCAAGCACAGAGATCATGTTTGGACACACACTCTTCAGTTCTCCAACTTGTGAGATGAGTAAGCTAAGCATTGTTGCCTCCTCCTTCTCATGCCACCACCAAAAGGTGGCTAAGCTGCTAAATGAACCTGAGTCACCTGGGTTGCAGTCAGGGCTTTTTGCCTGTACACCCATGGAGCTGGTAAGCTATGCTGGATAATTACTACCCTGTCAACCTCCGTTTTTGCCTTGTATTTTATTCAACCACTTATAAATCCTTTACTATTTTTATCCCTTTATACAGCATATGCTTAATGTTTCTTTGAACATTCATGATTACTTTAATAAAGTACAGTTTTGTACCTACCATAAATGTAGATGTTCGAAGATCCACATTGCTGCAGTCCTTACACTTGGGTAGTCCGCTGTCCCTCGGAATCGTAGGCCCGAATATCAAAGTATAAGGCTGACGTCGGTCAAGGCGCATTTGACTGACGACATCAGGACGTCAGGGTACAAATCGCGCATGTGACCGACGTCATATCCTCAGTCTTTTCTTGCCCCAGATGTCAGAAGACCCTAAAAATAAAGGTCAAAACCAAAAGACAGCAAACAAACAACCAACCACCCATTTTTACTAAATTATATGTACAATATATACAAAATACACAATATTTTAATAACCCAACACACAACCACCTCTAACTACAGAGGGGAAGGAGGGAGGGTGAAATTTGGACTGCAGCAATGTGGATCTTGAACATCTACATTTATGGTAGGTACAAAACTGTACTATGTTCTTCATCTCACATTTGCTGCAGTCCTTACACTTGGGTAGAATCCCAAAGCAGAGGTAAGGGAGGATGGCCAAACTATAAGGAAGCAGGAGCTGCTTCAAACATGCCCTGCAAAACAGCAGTGGCAAAACCAGCCCTGGATTTAGAAGTAAAGTGGTAGGTGATAAATGCCTGGAGAATATGCACTATGGGAACTCCAAGTAGCTGCCTCCAAAATATCCTTGGGTTGCCACCCCCCCTCAAAAACTTAGGTCAAATTGGCAAGTGGGGTGGCAGCCCTAGTGGAATGAGGCCTAATCCCAGCTGGAATCTCCTTGCCATGATGGGAATAACAGAAAGCAATACAAACCCAATCCCACTTAGAAATAGTTTGTTTTGACACAGGCTTGCCCTGAGAACTCAAAGCAAAAAAGAAACAAATAACTGCTGAGACTGCCTGAACCCTTTAGTTCTGTCCAAATAATATCGCGAAACTGCCTGTGTACATCTTAAAGTGTGCAAAATCTTTTCCCCCTTTATTTTGGGGGATTTGCATAAAAAGTAGGCAAATGAATAGTTTGGTTTAAAGCCACACTAGAAACCACTTTAGGCATAAAGGAAGGATTAGTAACACGTAAAGATACCTATCCTTATGGAAAATTAAGAAAGGCTCAACTTGATCACATAGGGCCTGTAATTCAGATACCCTTCTTGCAGAGGTAATGGCCAACAAAAAGCAGTCTTCCATGATAAATATTTCAACTCAGTAGTAGCTGCAGGCTCAAAAGGTTGTAGAGTGGGTTTCTCAACACAAAATTGAGATCCCAAGCAGGAGTAGGAGCTCTCACGTGGGGTCTTATATTCTTTGCCCCTCTAAGAAATTGCTTGAACAAAGGATGCAAGAAAACAATGGTGGGTCACAGTCATAGTGAGCTGAAATTGCTTACAGCATGAACCTTAATAGAAGAGAAGGACGACAAACCTTTGTCCAGTAACTCAGTAAGATATTATTGAAGAGCCACACTTAAATTAGGCTCAGAAACATCAAAATCCTTTGCTGCACTCCAAAATAAAATCTCTTCCATTTATCATGCGTACACTTTCCTTCATACTAGGCCTTCTAAGCTTCCAAAAATCACATTCAAAACTTGTTGTGGGAAGTTGGGAGACCCTCTATGGTTCAAAACAGGAATATGCCAGGCTGTTAGGTGAAGAGAGTGAAGTTTGACATTGAGCAAATGACTGTCCTCCTGGGACAGCAGGTTGTGGAAGGGGCTCGAAGGCAAAAGGCCATGGAGGCTTCCGTGCCACTGGTGACTCCTCAGTAATGGGTACCAGTGCTAGCCGAGCGGCCAATCTGGAGCTATTAAAATCATCCTTGGCTTTGTCCTGTCTGACCTTTAGAAGTACCTTTGGGAGGAGAGGCAGAGGTGGAAAAGGCATACACATGAAGATTGCTCCAATTGAAAGCATAGAAAGAGCATCCACTTTCCAAGCTGTGGGATGAAACAGCAACTTTTAGCAAAACTTTGGTGCAGCTGATGGTTTTAGTGGAGAAGCGAACAGATCTATGTCTGAGTTCCCCATGACACTGTCAATTTCTGAAATACATGAGGATCCAATTTCCACCTTCAAGTGAGGGATCCATATATTCGTCTACTCAACACATCTGCTAAGGAGTTCTGTGCTCCCGGCAGAAACCTTGCCTGAAGATTGAGCTGTAAACTGAGAGCTCCCCAAGCTTTGTCTGAGGCATCTGTCGTTAAAATCTGACTCGCCTCTGGCCGGGTCACAGAGAGTCCCTTGTTTAGGTGACATTCCTGAGCCCACCACAAAAATTCCTTTTGAATGCAAGGTATTATTTGAATGACAGTGTCCAGATCCCTGGCAGTGCTGTGTCCATACATTTCCTTTTTTGAGATACCATTGCGAAAGCTTCCCTTCACTTTATGCAGGTTTGGCATTGGAAGCACCAGAATACAAGATGCCATGAACCCTAAGGCTTGAAGGACTGTCCTTGCAGTCAGCCCGGACTGATGAGATAGTTGATGGAAGTAAAGGGAAGATTCTTTTGTTTGTCCGGGGTCAAAGGCCATCTGGGATGCTGTATTCAGTCTCACACCCAGAAAGCACATGTCTTGAGAAGGGTACTAAGGACTGGACTTTATTTTAGTTTCACAGAATACCCCAGGCATCTTAGCACTGCTATCACATATTCCAAATGATGAAGAAGCTCTTCCCTTCCTTGAGCCAGAATCAGGCAATCGCGATCCAAATAAGGATAGATCTGTATTCCTTTTTAGCCTGAAAGCTATCACTGGAGCCCAAGAACTCGAGTAGAACACTGTAGGTGCAGTAAGATAAGCCAAAGGGAGCAATGCAAGAGAACCGATAGTGAGAAGTCCCAGCTTTCAGCGCGCAGATACTTCCTGCAACTTAGTCCCCAGTAGAACATGAAGGTAAGCCTCCTTGAGATCCAAAGTTACCATCCAATGATCTTTGCCCAGCAGAGGTAAAAGCTGTTGTATGGCGATCAACATTTTGAACTTGGGAATGTCCAGATAAGTGTTGAGGATAGATAAATCCAAAATTGGTCTCCGCACGTGTTCCCCTTTTTTGAAGATTTTTAGGAACAGGTGAGAATAAAATCCTAGGCCCACTTCTGGCATGTAGGGACCCGGCTGTATGGCCCTAGTTGAAGTAACAGAGAAATTTGCTTGTGAGCCTCCTTCTATTCTTTGTTGAGGAGGAACGTCTGGCATGCCTCTGAAAGGAGGCAAAGTTTGAAATAAAACCTGTAACCTGTGGTGTATGATATCCAATACCCATCTGTCTTGGGTAATTAAACTCCAATTTTCTTTGAAAAGTGCAGCTAACCTTCCTTCCAAAGGTGCTGCCAGGCAAGAGAAGGCTCTGGCAGCTGAAAAGGTAGGTCATTGGGTCTGTTCACGAGAAAGGACTGGACCCCTTGCCCTCACCTGAAGATTGTGCAGGAGAACTCCCTGTTCTAGGCCTGAAAGAGCCCTGAGCTACTGCCCCTGCGTCTAGATCAGCACCCCTAGACTGGGAATCATAAGAAGGACTCGATCCACCCTTTTAGAAGGCCAATTTTCTACTAAACTTTGGAGGCTGAACCTGCAAAAATCTTTAACAGTCTGCATAGACTGTAGCCTTGTCTTCCATTTTCTTTAAAAACTGCCTCAACAGGAGAACCAAACAACACATCTGATTGTAAGGGAGCATCTAAAATCCTAGTTTTAACATGGTCAGATAAATTTTGATCCCTCAGCCAGGCGTGCCTGCGAAGAACTGACCCAGTGGCAGCCACCTCTAGGCAGGCCTGTACAGCATCAAAACCACACATTGCAAAGAATGCTTACCCACCTGTTCAAGAAACATGTACTAAATCTTGTAACTCTTACAATCAATACCTTCCGCCAGAGCATCAACCTTAGACTTCTTTAATTTGTGAAAGGAGATAGTTTTGGTATTTCAACATGTAAACTGGCAGCAATTCAAAGCCCTCATAGCTAGAGTGGAAGAAGTATAAAACTTTCTTCCCCATCTATCCAAGGCCCTGGCCTCTTTTATCTGCAGGAACCCGGATTCTTGACAACAGAAGCCTTAACACCTTTAGGCCCCTGGCTAACAGTTTCTGGGTCTGCCTAGGACTCTTAAAAAGATACTTATGAGCTTCAGGCACCCTGTAATACCTATCCAGTTTAACAGGAGCAGGAGGCAAAAGAATCAGCCTGGGATTAAGAGAAGCCTCTGTAAGAAGCATCTTCCACTACATCCAAAACAGGAGGTATAGCCAAGGCCTATGCTGGGGAATGAAAACAAAAATTCCTAAGCCTTTTTCCTGGAATCAGAGAAGTCCACGAGCCTTCCCACTTAAAATGCTCCCTCATGGAATGAAGAGTTTCTGAAAAAAGAAAAATCCTCAGGAGGAGAAGCAGAAGGGAGTAGAATCATCCACATCAGAATCAGAATAAGGAGAGTACTCCTGCAAGTCTTCAGCGAGAAGACTCTAGGAAACATCAAAGCCTGCTCAAAACTCCCTAGCTCAGGCTCCACCCTAGGTCTCTTATCAGGAGGGGGGCAAAGAACCCCTAATCAAAGTAATCAAATCTTCTGCCATTTTAAGCATATGCTTCTTGGGCACAGTTCCAGAAGAACTAGGGTGACACCAACTGAAGCTAAACCTGGCCTGCCTCTAGGGGAAGCCTTGGAAACAGAGGGAGAGAGCCCCTAACTCACTGCCCTAGGCAGGAGTGGGAGTATAGTAACCTGAGAAGCCCCCTCACCCCTGGCCATGCCTCCTGAGAGGGCCACATCCTGCAATAACAAAGTCTCCCTGGGAACCCAAAGAGCCTCCCGGTGGAACCACACGGCTCCACCCGACACCTCTAAGAACCGGCACGTCAGTGATGCCCGGGGATGGACGGTTCTTCTAGCCTAGGCTTAACTTAGCTGCCTTTGTCCTTGGCGCAAGCTTCCCGAAGAGCGGGCGTCCGGAGCATCCGACGGCATTTTATAATTGCACCGCTTCCCGAGAAGACTAACCTGGCATAATCTAATCTCACCCCTCTTTTTACAGTGCGCTTTATTGAATCTAGCACAAGAGGCGATAACCCAACAGCGTCGTGCTCCCAGGCCCTAAACAAGGAATACACAAAGTATGGATAGTCTCTATGCGGTATCTGACACAAGAAATACAATTATTCACTTTTCTGACATCCGGTAAACCACTGAGGCAAGAAAAAACTAAAATATTCCCAACGAATTACTTAGCCAAGTGCCAGCCGCTTGACTCGGTCTGAAACTCCCGAAATGAATCGAAGAAAAATTTCAGAACGCCATCAACGACACTTGCAATACTGCTTCTGCATCGGACCATGCGGCAAAAAGGGGAGCGGGGATATGGCGTCGGTCATGCGCATTTGTACCCTGGCGTCCTGATGTCAGTCAAATGCACCTTTGACCCGGCGTCCAGCCTTATCTTTTGATATTGAACTGACCGAGGACTAGCGAGAGCGGACTACCCAAGTGTAAGGACTGCAGCAATGTGAGATGAAGAACATCCCATTTTCTCTCTAGCTCTGTTGAAAAACAGATTTGGGTTACTTAGCAAAGCAAATATGTCATCTAATGTTTAGCAGCACACTAAAATCATGACTCAAATACATTACCTCTTTGTTGTAAAGTTCTAAATGAGTGAGCTTGAAATCTTGAAAGAGCTCTATATGTACATTCTCGCTAACTATAAAATGTCTCAAAATCTTCTGTTTTTCCAAGACTTCTAGGGGCCAGTACTGTCCACACTTCCAGTCGCCTTACTCTATGACTCTGAAAAAGAAATAAAAGAACAATTTTATTGATAATTCATCAGCTAACTAATCAATACCACTAAATAATCTTTCAAATAATTACCTTGTTGTCATAACAATTATTAAAACCATTTGTTCCCACACCATTCGCCAGAAGTCATCATATGTTTTTGGCAGGGGACCTGAAGAATTAGATAAAAATAAACATCAGTTCTACATACACGAAAGGAAAGACTGAAACCCATCTCTTTTCCTATAAAGGTAAGGTACTGCACCCTCTACACATTTAATTTGACAAACTAATCTCTCCCTTCTTTCAGGGGATGCAAGGCGTTTAATGACTCCTAGCTCGATATGAACTGTGGTGTACTGCACGTAACTCAAAAAGTGGATTAAATGCACTGCAAACCTTAGTCACTAGTACATAAATGACGGTAACTGGCTAATGATACAAGACACCATAATCTTTTAAAATACTTCCTTTCTGCTGCAGATAACTGTTTCTCTAATGCCCTTAAACACTAAAATCAAGCACAACATGGCATTTTTCTTCATGGTTGTCTCAAACATTCAGCAGGTGTTTAAATGAATCCAAGGAAAGAGTAAAACTTGTAGCATGTATTCTGTACGTCTTATCAGACTTTTGATATCAAATGTAAAGAACAAACAAGTAATATTATGAACCTGGAGCTTATTTCTTCCTACAACCTTAGGTCACAGTAATTCAGTCTTTTCCTACACTCTACATCACTCAAAGAACTATAACTGGGGGTGTGGCCAAGGATGAACACAGGATAGCAGCAGATTTCTTCAGCTCCACCAATTTCATTACATTGACAGGAATTAATTACTTAAAAAATTAATTCTTGAAGTAATTTTCTTTCTAAATATGTTTGTTTTATATAGTTCTTGAACTATATCTAAAAAAGAAAGGAAATCTTAATAATATTCCTGTCAGAAATTACTTTGGAAATTTTCCTGTCAGTTTATCAGTCTGAAATGAGTTCCAGTAAGACAAATTCTCAAGACTCCAGCATCAAGAAAGAACTTCAGTCTCTGATAATTTATAGTCCAGCAACTTACTGCTAAGATGGATAAAATGGATACTAAAATAGACACTTTCATAGAAAAAAACTACAAAACAAATAGACTTTGTTACATATGGACCTGCAACAACAGAAGATCCTAGATGACAGGCATAGAAGAAGCTGTGAATGACATGGAAAATAAAATACAAAAACAGGAAATCAACATTGAGTTTCTGCTGAAACAAAATACACATTTACAAACAAAGCTGGATGACCTGGAAAATAGATCTAGGCACTTAATAACATTAGGATTTTTGGACTGCCAGAAAATATTGAAGGTAACAATATTACTTCTTTTTAACAACATGGCTCCCTAAAACTTTAGATTTACCATGAAGCATTCTCTTTTTGGTTGTCGAAAGAGCACATAGATCTATAGCTAATACTAACTCTAACAAAAACTATCCTAGATCAGTTATAGTTAGATTTCTATCATCTTTTGATAAAGAGATGGTTCTTAAATCTGCTTGGGCTAAAGGCTCCTGTTAAGTTTAATAAGAGACTTAAACTGTGCGTTTTTGACAATGACTATTCTTCCATGGTAATTGCTAAAAGAAAAGTTTTCTGCACCACTAATAAGGGAGCTTAAAAAAGCACAGTTTAAAACATACCTTCTGTTTCCTGCCAAGCTTAAAATCTTCTCCTTCCTGATGGTCCAAAAGGTCTTGATGATTTAGACTCTGCTTTACTGTTTGTCAAAGAAAAAGGATTTTGGATAAAATAGAAGAAATGGAATGGGCTAGTTCTTCATTAAAGAGATTGGCAACTGAAGCTTCCTGCAAGACTTCAGAGAAGAAGAAGAGACTAAAAAACAAATGATTAGATTTATATGTTTTTTTTCTCTCTCATCTAGAAATTTTAGTTCATTATTAATCTTTTTGAATATAGTTCCTGCATTTCCAGAAAGCCACAAATATTTTTTAGAAGATTTAATCAAAGTTATTCTCTATGTGCAAAGAAATGTTTTGTTTCATAACCAGTCAAAATGCCTGAGGATTTAATGGCAGGCTGTGACTCATTTGTTTTTTTTTTCTGAAAAAAGTAAGGTTAGTAATTTGATACATTTTTTTATCTTTACCTTTTTTTTCCTTCTTCTTTTATTATTTTCTTTGTTTAAACAATGACATTCTATTTAGATTATGTAATTGGGTGCAAAGGTGGGGAGGGGCAGGGGAGAGAACAGTAATGAAAATATCATTAATAGAATAATAACATATTTATTTCTTGTAAAAGTTTATAAGTTCTTCAAATGCTATTTCTAATTATACTTTTCTTGATTATACTGCTTATGCTTGTTTTTTTAAATAATCTGCCGCATGCTTTAACTAATAATAATCAGAACTAAATAAAGAATAAATAATATGTTTTATTTTTAACTCTATTAATATAAACAGTAAAGTAACATTCCATTGTATATACTTCTTACAGCTTTCTCTTACATTTTTTTTATTTCTGCCTCACTCCCTTTTTATTTTCACTCCTTTTCTTTTTCCTTTTATTAATAATACTATAGAGAATGCTTTTAGACTATTATTGGAGCTGCAGTGAATAGCTGGGATTTGTATTGAAAATTGAGTTGGGAGAAGAATGCTGAGTTTTATGTGCTTGTTGGTAATCTTTTTGAGTTTAATTTCACTTGCATAGAGGCTGTGATGATCTGTGGAATACATTGTGGAGGTTCTGTCATGTTTAGATGCATTTACACTGCTAAATGAATGTTTGTCACTAGGTTTTAATAAGTTTCCCATGAAAATGTTAAGAGAGACAATCTAAGGATGTGGAAACATCTTATGCGGTGTCAGCAAGGTTACCTCAAGTCTTTAAATCACAGAATTCTCACAGAGAAACTGAAAGCAGTTAGGTATAGAGAAACATTGACAAGGTTATCACACACCACAGATTCCAGGGAAAATGCTCTGTTCATAAAATATGTCAGTTATAATGAGTTTTAAATGATGTAGTTTCTTGTAGTAAGTAAATGTCTTATTTTTGAAGGCATAAAATGAAACAAACTATTTAAATGATTTTTGAAAATCTACTTAACAGCAGCATAATAATCTGTGTTAAAATTTGTGTTTCCAAACATATACTGCACTATAACATTTAATTCATCTGATTGACAAACATAAATAATCTTATAACTCTATTCTGGAAGAAATGTCATGTGATATATTTTAAAGCAGTAGGTTAGCATGATTGTAAAATCTGGTTACCAATATGTGTTTCTGTGCATTATTTTGTATAAAGCAGACAGATTTATTCTAGGGACAACAAGTAGGATAGTGCTCCCAAAAAACCCAAATCAGTGAGATCAGATATATATATATATATATATATATATATATATATATATATATATATATATATATATATTTTTTGTGTGTGTGTGTTTAGTGTGATGGCTTTTTTTTGAGAATCTGAAAATATCAATATGATTTATAATAATTTCTATTACAATATTTTACTCTATTGACAAAATGAATGTTTCCCCAAATTTTAATAAGTTTCCCCCAAAAAGTTGGGGGACAATCTGGGATGTGGGCTGTCTCATGCATAGTGTCCATGAGTTTCCTCAAAGCTTCACTCACAGAATTTTCACAGAGAAACTGAAAGCAGTTAGTATGACATTGACAAGGTTATCCCCTGACACACCACAGATTCAGGAAAAAAATTTTTCATAAAATATGTCAGTTATGATGAGTTTGGATGATGTAGTTTCTTGTAAAATAAATATCTTATTTTAGAAGGCATAGAAAAAGAAACATTTATTTAAATGTTTTGAAAATCTACTTAACAGTAGCATAATAATCTGTGTTAAAAAATTGTGTCCCAAACATATACTTTACTATAAATCATTTAATTCATCTGATTGGCAAGCATAAATAATCTTATAACTCTATTCTGGAAGAAATGTCATGTGATATATTTTAAAGCAGTAGGGTTTGCATGATTGTAAAATCTGGGTTTCTAATATGTGTTTGCTGTGCATTATTTTGTATAAAGCAGACAGATTTATTCTAGGGACAAAGTAGGATAGTGCTCTAAAAAACAACTCAGTGAGATCAGATATATATATATATATATATTTTGTGTGTGTGTGTGTGTGTATCTATTTTATATGTGTATTTTTTGTATGTGTGTGTGTGTGTGTGTGTGTGTGTGTGTGTATATTTTGTGTGTATATGTGTGTGTGTATATGTGTGTGTATATTTTTTGTGTGATGGCTTTTTTTTTAATGTTTCTGAGAATCTGCATAACTATAATATGATTTATAATAATTTTTTTGAATACAATATTTTACTCTATTGACAATAATGAGTTTAAGTAAATGCTCATATACAAACAATTCAAGTTTTTTGGAAGCTGTTGATAGAATTCACATGACAGAAAATAGATGCATCTTAATATGTAATGTCTGAATCATATTAGCCAAAGTTTTTTATTTAAATGAA
>NW_025053083.1:0-9465 GCF_019279795.1 Protopterus annectens | reverse complement strand
CCATCACATGCCATGCATGGATGTGTGTGGATGCTGTGATTCGACCATGACTGCACCAGATGGATGTCATCACATGTACGCAGGGTGACTGACACATTCTCAGGACAGGGTTCTGACTGCTGTGGATGTGTGTGATGCTGTGACATAACTGCACCAGATGGTGTCATCTGGATGTGTAACATTCACAACACACACCTACCTTCACATAGCAACACATCATCCACAAGGATGGACATCCCTGCATGAACACTGTATGCAGTATGTCTGTATGACCACTGCATGCACCACTGGTAGCCACCAGCATGGCTGCCAACAGCGGCAGTGTGTATCCTGTGTGAACATGGGTTACACCATTCACAACACACCTGTGTCAGATGTCCCTGTTGTGTGTCACAGTGCAGTTCCACACATCATGTAACAGTATGCATCATATGTTGCAGACATGTGAACGGCTGTGCAAGTCAACATATGCACACATGACACATCACCTGGTACAACATGTCTGTCTTACCACATGCTATTGTGACCACCCTGTGATGACATTGTACAGGCTATGTGGAATGGGACATCTGATGGCTCAATGGTGTATTCACCCTCTGGGTGTGTGTCTAGCCGAGTGTACAGTAGGCAGTGGTCTGCACACAGGGATACTGTACATTTGCCTACTCTGTCACTGCGACTGTTGACTATGATCATACTGTACTTATGCAGGCATGTGGTATTGATCCAGTATGACAGTCATGGTCAACCACAGTACTGTGGCACACATGACCTGTGGACATCTGCCTAGGGTGTGGGGCCCACATGTCCATCTTCACATGCTATGCTGCCTCTGCAGCAGTGTCACATGTCTGTCGCCAGCAGGGCTGTCACAGGCAGGCACGGCATGCAGTGATGTGTGACAATGCTTGCACCCCCCACTGTGCTGTACACATGCACACACAGTAAGGCATGCCTGACATTAATCTGCGGTGCCTGGGACCTGCCTCCATGCTCTACAGAGCACACCTGCCAGTCCAGATTGTACACAGATCATACCTCCCAGGCACATACCTGGACTGCAACACACACAGGTGAGTGGATCCCACGTCACACAATGATTTACACACATACTGTATGTTTTTCTAAGACAAATGCATCATAGGTACTCCATGTTCGGATACCCATGTTTGTGACTGCTAGACACATTGTGACACGTGACAGTGAATACACTGTACACCACAGGTTACATGCTGGCTGTGTTATCATACTGTACATTGCACCTCGGACAGTTGCTACTGCCATGTGCTGACAGCAACACACACTTCCCTAGTATGGACTCCCATGTACCCACACATGCTTGGCCATGCACTACACATAGCTGGGTGACACATTAAACAAGACATACCATACCTACACTACCCTTGGCATGCACCATACCTCCATGTGTCTGTGTGCTATACCTACAGACATCCCCCCTCTGGTTGATGGACATATATGCTTTGCGGCCCTGCTAGCCACACCCTGGACACACACCCATTGCAGCATACATGGTACATGTGCTCAACAGCCGGTACTACCAACATCTGCTGACGGGGGTAGTTAATGGCATGGCACCCCGGCAGACGGACAGTATACATGACTATGCTGACACATATCACAATGCACTTCCGCTACATGTACGCACTGGTAGGGACCATGCTATTCCACACAGAGACATGGTGGTACTGGCCTTTTCACAGATGCCACGGTGGTATGCATGTTCCATGCACATGTGCTGTATGGATGCATATGCAGGCTGTTGCACAGTGGGTATGTTCAAATGTGTGTGGTGCATCACTTGACAGTCATGGTGTGTCCTCGTGGTCCATCACATACTCCACAGCTAGCTACCTACACATGACCACCATACTTTGCAGTGTGGGCCCTCACGCAGTGTGGTGGTATGTCTGTGTTGTTTGGCTACATCCACATTCAATGTAGCATACGACAGTCACCCAGGCATTGCCGACAGATATGTTGTTGGCAACATGCCAGCCAATGGGTTACCTACCAATAATATACACTCTCACTCACTACAGGGTTCCAATCCATACATGGACATCACATTGTCCCTGTGGAAACATACATGGTACTGCCATGCACACATTATGTCCTCGGACACTGTCCCAATGTCACCTCCAATCTCCATAGCTGTTATATCCCGCCAAACTGGTTGTTATGTGTCTCTGCAGCAGCCCACTGAATTAACTGCTAGCCCATTCATGGACGTTGTGTACCTTGACCACCACACCACCGCATCTATCACACTACACATGGGTGGTAGTGCATTGCACGTGTGGGACTGCATTCATACAGACATGACTGCACCATTCGGTATGGCACTGGGGCACATCCTCACATACATGCTTCACACACTCATTGACGACTTCCATGCCTTTACTGGCACCCTTGTTGGGCGTCTGTGTGCCACAGCACACCACATCCACATGATGGCCACCTGGCATACCATTGCATGGGGGGTTGGTGTGGTACAGAGGGTAACAGATCAGACATTATCCCCACATTGCCCTTCAGCACCATTCCACATTCTGGTATTGGCAATGTACACATCCACCATCACATCATACCCTGTGTCTCAGGATGTTAGGCTATGTGACTCCTGGACAGGTCACACAGTGGTGCAAGCATATCATGCTACCTACGACATGTACGGTACATGTGGCATTACACAGTCCTCAGTCATGTGTCCCCTCATGTTCACTATTTGCTTACATACACAACATGCTGTCATGGAGTAATGTCCATGTCTACATGTCCCACATCTACATACCTGGCAGCATTCTAGCTCCACCAGCTCATACTGCTAACAACCATACAGGTGTCGGTGTGGCAGATATATCGTGTAGATGTCATTGTGTCAGATACATCACGGATGGTGCATATACATCACCTTTGCATAGCGACAGTCATCCACTGGGTATCACGTGGATACTGTCCCTATACATGCATATCACATTGTACATGGTTGCTGTACACACATGCCCCACATGGTGCTGTGGTTGCCATATTCCACTGTGGCGTGGGTACACATCTGCAGGGCCACACATATCTGGACTATGTGTGTTGCTGGGACATTGGTAGCCTTTGTACTTGTGCCATACACACATCTACACACGGGCAGGGTTACTATAACACATTCGTGGTGTGCCTTCCACAATGGCTACAACTTTCCATGTCACAGTATAGTCATGCCACGATGTATACCAGGCTCAGACAGTTTACATATGCAGATGACAGACGGGGATCACATCTGTACTCATCTGCATACCACTTACACACTGGTGTCATGTACTCTGCCATGGGCCATGTCCTCCGCATTACTGATGCATGTAGTACTCCTACATGGCGTTTGCAGTGGGCAGGGTGAATGAAGCAGTCATGCATATGTGCACACAAGCCACATTGCTTATCCTGGCCTTCTGTTTACCTAAACAGACTAGACACACACCATGCTGTAGAACATAGGTCCTGTGCAAATCCCACAGGGACACACTGTGGCACTGGGCATGTGATAGCTCCCTTGCTGATAGGGTAACACATACACATGGGACCACCACAACAGCAGTACTGTGTAGACATGCAGTTGACATCCATCTTTGCTGTCCAGTGGACAGTACCATGGGGGTGACACTGTGTACATTGCACATGTGTTTACACATGGACCTGCCAGACATCATTGTTGCACACATTGCACCTGCTACAGATAGCTTGGACATGGTTACTTGATGTTCCTTCCATTTTGGGTGGCTATTCTGCTACTGCTCTGTCCCATATCTGCAGGCCATACATATCCTGTTAATGTACATAACACTAGGCCATACGTCCATCATGCATGCTATGCCTGTGATACTGTGTATAATGTCTGAACGTATCCATCATGATAGCTTTACATTATACATACTTGACATGGTCACCCCTACTGCGAGGCATACGTGCCGTCGGCACACATTACATATGACATCGACAATATCTGCCCATACACATGTGTGCTGTGACACTATACATACATGTCCTATCCCCTGCTGTGGCACTTCATTGTTGGACATCCACTGCCAGCATCAGCGTGGGTGGTGGCATTGTTCTGTGTTTTAAATCACGATGGCACCCCTTGGCCTATCCCAGCTGTGTACATGATGTCCCACTGCTGTGCACACGGTGTCCACAGTGGTTGGTATACTCAGCAGGTTAACAGTACATAACCACCTTTCACCACTCTCTCCTTTATGGACAGGTATCTTTACTGACAAACGCCGTTCACATACAGTGCCGATTCGTCATACATATCATGCGTTACACACCAGTACATCTCATGGGTTCTACATACCTTTCCTGTATTGCTTTCAGTATTCCGTTTGTGTCTCGCTACTTACAACCAATCGGCTCTTGTAGGAATGACGTCTTTGTTCGGTATGAACATACAGTTTGACTATCCTGGGAGTCTTCCTTATATCCGTCGTCACCTGCGGCATGTGGGTTCATCACACCAATAGCTGTTCCTCGGTGTGTACTTATGCGCATATCACCTGTGCATCTCCTCCATTCGTACGGTACTCGTCGGAACTAGGCCATGGTTCATTCATCATCTGGGCGTTGGTTATCTGCACTACCTTCGTGGGGATGGTATGTATTGTGTTATATTATGTGTGACTACAACCGCTATGTGTGGCGTCAGGTACATTTGGCTGTGGTGTTAGCCATGGATTGTGTGTGTTGGGTATGGTATTATGTTCCACATGTGGGTGTCCGTGTCCTGCCGGCGTCTGTCGATGGCGTTTTGCATTCTGATGTGTAACATAGCTCTTGTATTTCTGTACACAACGGATGCAGGTATGCATCCGCTGCTGATAGTGGTCCCCACGCGGGATGTTGCGGGTATGCCGCTGTCATTAACTGCCTGTATGTTTTTGCTGCTATTTCGGATTGTATCCCTTTGATATGTGCGATGGGGTATATCGGCGGCTGTGGGTGACGGGTACGGGTTGTGGGCCTTGCATTTGTACATACACGGTATGCTTCTGTGTGTGCTCCATCCCTGCCTGGGGAGTTACAAGTTACCTGTCTGTTGTTCCAGGAGTGTAGGTTTTGTTGATGTCGTCTGCTGTCGGTACCGCCTGCTTGTGTGCTTCCTGCATGTATTCCTCCGTCACATCGGTAGTATATCTGCAGCTGTTCGTAGGTGCCAACTATCCCTTGGCATTTTGTCACGGATATTTACGGTCATTGTGGTCCTGTAGTTGGGACGGCCTGTATGCTACCGGTTGCCACCTATTCGGGTGGCGATTGCTTGTTTAACACTCGTAGAACACACAGCGGTGTTTACAGGACGATACGTGTCCACGATCGGTGCCGGGGTAGCACATGCATTTCGGGGTACATAACTATTGCTGCGTAACGTTGCCGATATATCGTATTGGAATTAACATATCGGCGCCATACATACGGTGATGGTTTGTACATGCGTCCTTTGCATGTCATGTTGGCTATACTCCTGTGGTACATTCTGGGAAATTTTCGATTTGCATCATTTTACGTCGCCACGCGCCTAGCCAGTGAGGAGCTCTCAGTACTACTTTGTGGGTACTGCTATACATACGCCTGTGGTTCCTATACTGTATGCCTACACATGTTATTCCACTCCGCCTGTCACATGCCACCTACATACACATTTTATAGTGTCACACACATTACACTGGCACAGCGGAACACACGACACCCTCACCTCACACATAGACATACTGCCGCCGAGGGACGGTTGCACACCGTACCTACGTTCACCACATCGCTGGCGGTGTCTACCTCCCTCATATCCTAAGAATATTACACGCACATGTCCTGTTACTGTATCGTGGCCTGGCGATCATCCCGAATGGCGAATATGCATTTAGGTGGGTTGACCTTCCAGCGGTGCATGCTTCCCTGCTCTGGGTTCAATCTTCCCTCGAGCAGTTGAGTTGTCGCTCAGCATGTTTACTATGTTGAGGGTTCTGATCTTTACTGCATCTGTAACCTTGCATCCCTGTGACTCCCTGTTTAACTTGTTGTACTTTATATCTGTGTATGTATACATATATTTCTACGCGGTGTAATGATATCTTATATCCATTTGTGTATGCACATATGTATTATTATACAGGTAGACACCTTTAGCGCCGAACGTGGCAGCATACGCTACCGGCCTGCCGTCGGACCTGGGCGCAGCGCGTTGAGGTGTTACGCCCATGCTCCACTGGCTGTTGGTTGTGCAGCAGTTTGCGCAGCATCTATGTTGGTCAAGACATGGGACCGCTTCCATACAGTACACATTACGCGGACATGTTTGTGTGCCGCCCATTTCACTGTGTGTGCAGGTATGCCTGTATCCATGGGGCCTACACTGTCAGAGTATGTGCTATATCGCTCCTCTTTGCCAAGGCATAGGTATATTGGGTACGCCCGCCTGCCTATTGGGCTGGCATAGTGTGTTCATGGTGCTGAACGCCTGTGCCTGTGCTTGCCTTGGCAGTTGTGGCGGGCTTGGTGGCTTCATATTCATTATGTCCCTGCTGCAGTTGTTTCCAGGATCATATTATGGTATAGCACATACTATGAATACGCGGGCACATGTGCCTGAGAGTACTGCAAGGCTCCACCCAGATGCATCCAAGACCGGAACCGCGATTTCCCACATCCCAAACACACGCTTCTATGATTATTCTGGCTTGTGCGGTGCCTCTATTGGCGTTCTTGCATGTGTGTGTGTGCATTTCTGATGGGTGTGATCATCCACGCTCCAATAAAGCGTATCCAGTACTCTACAAGGTGACCTTTGTGTGATGTCCTCTGGCTTAATACCTGATACAGCTGTGAGGCATGCCAGATATGGGAGTCGGTAGCCCGGGCTGCCAGCACACACATCCATTATAATGCCCGTGCATTGCAATACCACCTGGCAATTGATGGAGGGGAATCCCTTATGTTTATGTAGCGTCAATTCCTGCTCACCGGGTGGTGACTTGATTTCTATGTGCTTACAGTCTATCGCACTCCAGTACCTCCGGTATTGTGCCACACGGTGGAAGCGGCACATATTGCCAGCCAACTCCTCCTGAGATCTGGGGAAGTATATATACTCATGGGCATGTCAACATGGCATCCAGAAACTGGTGTAGTACCCTGGATGCTGATGCCTGTGAGATGCCCAGCATTATATCCCCCGGTTGGCCTTTGAAAGGTAACAATTCTGTTGCCAGTATTCGCCAAGCTTACACATACCTTTTGTATTGTCCACTGGGATGGGCTCCCCTCTGTTGTCTCTTGTTCTCAGGCTTGGCCGGCACAGCTCCACTATTTGCTGTAACGTGTCCCTGTCCACCCTGTAACGCTCTACTATCTCCAGGTCTTGCAGCCCCTGGTAGGTCAAATTCTTGGTCTGAACACTCCTCCTTCCTCCTGAGGCCTCCGGTAGTTGTCGGCACCCTCCTCCTGCTAGCTGCGTCTGTCTCTAACACATGCCGATGCATCACGACCACGGCAGCACCCAACATATACATTTTAAAAGTTCCTCGTGTGTTTGCCCGTGAAACAGCGTTTGGGAAGTTGGCTGGCGGCTGTGTGTTTATTGATGCATTTCCACTTTATAGTGTTGTGCCAGGTTGTACACCCGGTGATGTCATTGGGTGTGTACTCTGCTGCTATTGATCTGTGGGTTTATCTCATCGGTGTTTTACCGTTGGCACTGCAACGCTGTTGCCTTTGGTGTTACATTACACTTGCCTGCATTGGTTTAGCTTTTACACCTTACTTTACTGTTTCTGCGTTGCCAGACCTACATTTATTTACGAGGTGCATCCTGCAGGCATGACATGTCATGCATTTCTTGTCTGCGCTTAGCCATTATGCTAACTTCCTCTCCTTGGCTGTGCTGTATCGGTTCTTAAGCTCTTTTGCATTTCTGGCAACTATCCACTACTTTCTTTACATTCATATTCCTCCCTTTCTGCGTTTTGCAGATTTCTGCATGTAGAGGATTGTCAGCTGCCGCCCGGTGCCCTCCGTCGGTTGATTGGTGTTAATTTAACATTACGACTCAATTACACTGCTTCACATTTCTCATATTCTCCATCACCTTCCTGTATCCATAGTTGTTGGCCAGGCGGCGTCACATGACTGGTTTAGAGCGTAGTCATCCTCGATGCACATGCATCTGTCGCGGCGCATTAGCATATACCAGAAGCATCTATTTCCTCACCGCCGGATCCTGATGCTGTGATGCGCGTGTACAGCCAGGTTTTGCTGGGCTCCAATGTCTTCCTCCTACAGTGGCACCCTCTGGGGATTATTGAGTATTCCTCTAGGCCACTCCTCGATTGTTGTTTTACCCGCTCTAGCCCGTTTGGTGCAGCCTTGCGCTGGCGGGGTTTTGCGATTCATTATTATCTGCCTCATTTGCATGGCATTGACTACTAATACGTAGTTCTGGCCAGACACCGGCGCCACTCCTTGGCAACCCTTGGGCTTATTGTTGTGGCTTTCCATTCATACTATGGTGTATTGTGGCTGTGATGCTGATGTGTCTTATATATCTTTTATGGCATTGTCATATTACTTCATTGTTCCTCACCTTCGGATGTCCTGGGGTTCTGCTGTGGTTTTCATTACATGACATTTTATGTCGGTATTTACATTTCAGCAGGTTTTCCTTCGGCATTCTCGGTTTCTTTTCCACATTGCCATGTTGCACCACTATGACATGAGCATTGTAGCGGCCTTCCGTTACTCCTATGTCATGTTTGGATATATGTAAACCGTTTTTTGGTTTACATTTGCGTGCTGTTATGCTTTCGTAGCCATAGTGAATGGCTACTTGCCTTCATTTGCATGGTGCAACACAGCACATGGGGTATTTAACATGCACCACCCTCTTTTGCCGGGTAGCATAACTCCGGTGTCGCCCGCTGTTGATACTGCGTGGGTTGGATTGTACCTGAATCGCTCGGCGGCCATGTCTGGCGTTGTGGCCTAAGCCATCGCGTCGCCTGAAGCGCCAGTTCATGAATCGGGGCATCTATTTTGTAGTGCTTTTGCTGATCTATTCCTCTTTATAATGAAATCTTATAACCGGTGACACTTCTTATCCTAACTGCTTCATAGTTTTCTCCGTTCGATATTTCCATGATGGTATTCAATTTCTCTCCTTCCATTACCTCTCTACCCTATGTTCTTCTGGTATTTGTGGTATTAATTTAGCTGAACAGTAATATATCCTGTTTATTTCTGTTATATCACACAGGACTCTGATCTAATTACACAATGTTCATTTGTTTTATCAAACTTCGGCTTTTGGGGTTTATTAACCTTCTGCAGTCTATTTCTTTCATTGAACTTGATATATCTGTCATAATATTAAATCAAGCTAAGGACACATCCCTTATTTTCCAATCTTTC
>NW_025053082.1:0-10039 GCF_019279795.1 Protopterus annectens | reverse complement strand
ATCTCTAGTCAGGCTTCATGATGTTTCGTCATCAATGTCCCATATTCTTTTATCCTCACATAAACCATCAACCAGAAGGCTGTATGACAGTAAATTGAAAAGGTTCTCTATTTGGACACAGAAAATGAAAGTGGATCCTTACACCGCTCCCGTTCCCGTAATTCTGGAATTCCTTTCGGGGCTTTTCCAGCAGGGATCTGCCGCAGCCACCGTCAAAGTACAGTTGGCGGCTATCTCACATTTTTATTTGGGATCTCCAAATGTTAACCTTATGTCGCATAAGTTATGTACAACTTTCTTGAGAGGAGCCACTTTGCTGAGACCACCTTTACAGGAACGTGTTGCTTCTTGGGACTTAAATTTTGTGTTATCCAAACTAACATCCTGTTAGAAAAATATATATATTCACGTATGTGCTGCCCAAAAAATATATTTACATACATGCTGCTTAGAAATATATATATATTTATATATGCTGCTTAAGAGAATGTGTATTCAAACATTCAAACATATATAAGTTGTGTGGTCAAATATATAGAGAAATGTGTGCTTTAGATAGAAATAAATGTACTTAAATCTATAATAGGGAACAAAGACTGAAAAGTAGTATGATATGTAATGCATTTAATTCTGTTTTACTAAGAATAATAGTAGAAATAAACTTGCATATTATTGCTTGAAGCATAAGCTGCAGTGTAATCAGAAATTTGGCCTTGGCAGCGTTCAAGCACAGCCTGGCTCATGTCTTTCAAGTAAAGATTATTTTGCAAAGTTAGAAAATAATAAATCTGTTCTGTGTATCTTCTTCCTGCTTCCACCAGAAGAATAGCCTTGTGTATCAGAGATAGTGTCCAGCTAAGCATGGAACAAAGGAAGGCATTTTAAGAAGAACTGCACCCATTGTATTGAACTAATCTAAGAGCCTTGAATTGGCTACATCCTCAGGAGGTCATTGTTGACCAGGTGCTTGCAAGGCTGTAACATTCTCATGGGAAAAAGATTTTTGAAAACACCATCTCAGCACTTTTTTTCATAAGTTACTATGATGTAAGACCAGTCACTGACCGTCAGTGAGGTGGGCAAAACTGATAGTGAAGTGTATAAAATGGGTCTTCCGTCAATAAAGCAGTCAAAATTATACAAGTTTGTGTATGGTTTTGCCTCCTAATGTACATTAGAGTATAAGATACTTGAGTCCTCCTGCATTATTGTTTATTTATTGACATTGTTTTGAATACTCAATGATTTTTACAGTCTGATTCTAACAAATTTATTTAACATTTTGGTCCTAATCGTGCGAATTCCTTGGTAAGCTGCAGGTCAGAATATATAAGTACGAAATCTGCAGAAGAAGGAAAGACCTCCGACTGAATTGTCGTGTCTAAAGAGGCTGTCCACTTTCTGATCTGTGGCCGAAAAACTGGATCCTAAAAGCATATCAAACATAGGAGGCTCAGGTAAGCAGAATTTCTCTTTTTTGTTTTAGATCAGGGACCAGGTTACACTGTGTATTGCTAAGGTTTGTGATAGCAGGGAGAGGTAGTGTATTGTATCTTGAGTCATAGATCAGGAAACAAAGCAAAGTAAAATAGTCATTGTAGACACTTCTGTGAATACGGAGAATAAGATACCACGTGGTACAAGAGAAGGGTTACGTAACAGTTCTTTTCTCTTCTTCTTTTCTTCTCTTTCAGAGACATGGGAAATGTGCACTAAATCACGTGACCGCCTAAACAGAAGATGCAAATACATGCAATTACAGAGAGCAGATAATGTGAGATATTTTTCAAAATGGGTTAACAATATGACTTTGATGGTAAATTAGATAAAAATATCATTAGTAAACTTTGAAACAGTTAAAATCTGACGAAGGTCAGGCAAAAAACAACAACAGTTAGGCATTCCTCAAGCACATAGGTGGATTGAGGAAGTGAACCGAAGGAACAGAAAATAAAAATGCAAAGGCATTATTTTTAGACAAAGAGGATAATAATATAATAGTAGCATCGGTCCTCCTCCACCTCCTCCGATGCCTTACTTAGAATATGAAGCGGGAGGCGGGCTGGACCCCCGTTATCCAGAACAACAGGGATATTAAGACAACCATTTGTAAGAGAACCTATTGGGACTAGATCCCGAACACGTCAAACACTTATAGATGTTCAAAATTTATTAGATGAGAGTGAGGAAATCTGTCCATTAATAGAAGTACCAAACCCACAGGCAGGACAGGAGGCCAGGCCTCAACTCTCTTAGTGTATAGACCATGGACACGGAAGATATCCAAAAGCTACAGAAGGGAATTCCCCATCCAAAAATTAATTTTAGAAATTTTACAGGATTTACAGGGCATGAGATTGAGTTACCACTTGAATGGGGAAGAAGTAGAAAAGTAGTTAGACAAATTTTAGGTCCAGACTGGCACATGATTTGTGGCCTGGAATGTGGCAGCAACACAGGCCACTCCCACATAGTGGCAGAACTAGATACAGACTGAAAGGTCTTACAGACCGAATTACTGAAAAATGGAAACCTAGGGCAGACTGGACTTGTATTAATCAATGCATACAACAAGATAATGAAACAGTAGATGGATACTATGGTAGATTATTAGAATGTTTTAATAACCATAGTGGCATGACTATTCCTGAAAATCAAAAGAATGACAGCTCATATGAACAGCAGTTGAAGAATGCATTTTTAAAAGGTTGTATTGCACCTATCAATAGCTTATTACAAGCATATGATAGATCATCGAACAAGCAGGCTTCAAGCCTTGTTAATATGCTAGACATGCTGAAAAACATTTTAACAGTAAAAGAAAAAGCAGGTCTTCACAGCTGAAGATGGGCAGAAGTTTTGTAGTACAAACAGCCAAGAAGGGTAAGAAATACTCAGGGAATAAGCTCTGACAGAAACTCAGAAGATTTTGAGGACAGGAAGAAAAGAGGTGAGTGCTTCAAGTAGAAGGGACATTTGGCAAGGGATTGCAGGAGCAAGGCACCTGTAAAAAAAGGATAAGGAAGATGAGGATTGACTATATGACAGTTATGCTGCTCAGCAGTCACCAGGGAGACTAATGAGCAGGGGAATAATGTAAATACCTTAGAAGAAACAAATGACATGCAAGGATGTAGAAGAAAGTGAAATTTTGGACTTAGCATTACTGAGCTTAGAGCTCTATTTAGCAGACACCCGGAAGTTACACTTCTGGTGGAAGGGAGAAGTCAAATTTTGTGTGATTCAGGAGCATCACGACTTTGATACATCCTTCAAAGTTACCAGAACATTCTGAGTCACCTGATTACATATTAGTGAAAGCAGCAAAGGACAGCTGTACAGGGAACCACTTTCCCATGATATAGCAATAACTGACCCGTTTCAGGTATGACCCAGAAAAGTAAAATTGTACTTTCTGCAAATGTCCAGTAAACTTATTGGGAAGAGATCTTATGCAGATATTTGGCATAGCAGTAGTTCCCTACCATGCGGGGTATGGAGGCACAGAGACAAATGGATACTTTGTAGTCGATCGGGGTAAAACTATTATTGGTACAGCCAGGACCTGGTTACAACTGGTCCAGGGGCAGTAACCAAAGGGAACTGATGAATGTAGCCATCAGTAAGTGCTCCCTCGATTTGATCAGCAACATTTGTTACATTGTACTCTATATTATTGTAGCAAAAGGACCTGATAAAGAATATGAGCAAAAATTGTTCAGAAATCCGCAAATAGACTAATACTGGACTTTATACTGGGACACTGAGGGAACAGTGTAGTGAGTGTTCATTACCTCAGGAATTTTTGGGAATTGTACAAATCCAATAAACTCCCATGTTAGCTTAACCAAAACAGAATGTTAGGTGGGAGACTTGGGTGAAAAAGTAACAAGATGGGAGAAAACTGACTAGATTATCGAACAGGAGTACAGAAACAAAAACTGAATTGGTTAACACAGACACAGCTGTACACTTACAACAGATGAAGACAGCTGATTAGCATTCTTTTTAGAAGAAGAAGAAAAAGCTTTGAGTAAAATACCAAATTTCTTTGGTCAACAGGAAATCAGATGTAGGACTTATTCAACAGCAGGACCAGTAGTTATTACACCAAAATCAGCTTTAGACCACAGAAAAGACAATACCCTTTGAGAAAGGATGCAGAAAGGAATCAAACCTATAATAAGCATTACTCAAGAAGGGATACTGGTAGAATCCTGATTCACCATGTAATACACCTCTATTTCCTGTTAAAAAGCAAAGCGGGGAATGGCGGATGGTACAAGATTTACAAGCTGTAAATGAAATACAGGCACCTACGGTGCCAGACCCACATACCTTGTTAAATGATTTGAACCACAACAAAATTTTTTACTGTGGTAGATATTAGCAATGCTTTCTTTTCAATACCTATACATCCTGAATAGCATTGGTTTGCATTTACATTTCAGGGCAAAAGGTATACATACCGACTACCACAGGGATATTGTGAAAGTCCAACAATATTTGCACAAGAGATGGCTAGCAACCTGGCAGGGTTTCTCCACCAGGGGCAGTCAATTTTACTTTATGTAGATGACATCTTGCTAGCAGCCCCACCCAGCAGCAATGCAGGGGAAAATACAATAGCATTATTGAAATTTTAGCTGAGCAAGGACACAAAGTAAAACAAAATTCAACTTTGGAAAAACAGGTTAAATACCTGGGATATGTGATATCCAAGAAGGTAGAACATTAGATGAAGATAGAAAACAGCAATTTTACAAGCACCCAAACCAACTACCAAGAAGGAAATGATGTCCTTCTTGGGACACTAATTTTGTCGAGTTGGATACCAAATTATGCTTTGGAATCTGCTCCATTGGCTGATTTAATATTTAAAACACCAATGGCAGCACAAGATATACAATGGACACCGAAGCAGAAGCAGCTTTCTGCAGACTAAAACAATTGATAGCTTCTTCATTAGTTTTAGGACTTCCAAATTACCATAAGATTTTTCAGACTGTAGATTGTAAGCAGGATATATGACGTCAGTACTGGCCAACAACATGGGGAAACCCCCATAGCTTACTATTCATCACAGTTAGACCCAGTGGCGATCATTGCCACTGTGTACAAGCAGTAGTTGCAGCAGCAATGGCAGTACAGGCTTCAGCCTCAGTGGTATTATTCCACCCTCTCACATTGAGAGTGCCTCATGCAGTTGCGATAATTTTACTGCAAGAAAAATAGCATATCTTTCCCCTAGACATCTTTCATGTATGACCATACTGCTGAGCCAACCTCATATGACAATTGAACGATGTACAACATTAAATCCATCAACATTACTTCCAACTCCTGTGGATGGCACACCACACAGCTGCCTGCAGGAAATTGGAACAAATAACACCCAGACAAGATCTTACTGATATGCCCTTTGGATGCAGAGGTGACATTTTATGTGGATGGTCATGCAGAAGGGTCCTACAGGAAAGAATCTAGTGGGTATGCAGTAGTACAGATAACTGAAATTTTAGAAGCACAACCCTGCAACATAACTGTCTGCTCAAGCAGCAGAATTGATAGCTTTGACACGGCATTGCACTCTAGCAAGACAAATGTGTTAACATATATACTGACAGTCAGTATGCTTTCTCTACAGTGCATGTTTTGCACAACAATGGAAAAATAGGGAATGATAACATCTACTGGCAAACCGATTAATCATGCACAATTTATTTTGAATGTTAGATTCTATTCAGTTACCTACTAAAGTAGCTATTTGTAAATGTGCAGCTCATACAAAACAACAGGATAGATTTCAAAGGTAATGCACGAGCTGATGCAGCTGCAAAGCAAGCAGCCTCAGACTCAGAAACTTTCTTTTAAATGAGGAATTACAACCTCTGAGATTTTAGATTTAGAAATGTTAAAAACAATGCAGACATTACTACAAAAGCAGAAAACAAAATGGGATAAAACGAGGAGCAATCCTTGAAGATGGACTGTACATCTCCAAAGAGAAAAGCCAATATTGCCATCTAATTTATTTAGATATGCAGCTTTGTTGAGCCATGGGCAGTGCCATGTCTCAACAGGGGATGGTACAGTTAGTTAACAAAACATTCCAAACATATGGATTCACAAATTATGCACAAAAATTTTGTGCAGCATGTCATATTGTAGCAAACATCATGCACAAGGAGCATTTAAACCAAGCAAGGAGTTTTCCTACCACCTATCCCTTCCATACTATTTGTATGGATTTCATAGAACTGAATAAATGTGAAGGGAAAAAATACTGTTTAGTGATCATAGATATGTTTTCAAAATGGGTAGAAGCTTTTCCAACCAAAATCCGGATGCAGCAACAGTGGCAAAGCCTTAGTAAAAGAAATCATTCCTAGATTTGGCATACCGGAAAGAATTTATAGTGACAATGGAACACATTTTGTAAACCAGACAATACATCAGCTTGGGAGATTTTTTGGGATTTCTTTGAAAAACCATTGTGCTTATCACCCTCAGTCAGCAGGACTGGTGGAAAGGTACAATGGAATTCTGAAAAATAAGTTAGGAAAATTGATGAGTGAGACTCAAAGACTTGGATTTGCTGTCTGCCTTTAGCACTGCTGAGCATGAGAACTGTTCCAAATGTAAAGGGTTTGACCCCTTTGAAATAGTGTTTGGAAGAGCATATTATGTGCCACAGTGGAAAGCCCTCATGCCTGCAGAGCTGGAGGCTGACAGTTCATTAGCTAGTTATATGAAAAATTGTTAACAAATAAGACTGTTTTGCAGTTGAACTCTTTTCAGATAAACAGAACAAACCGGAAGCCGTGCTGACCCGGGTCCTGGTCTGGCTGAAATCATCAAAAGAAAGAACTGGGCGAGTCCAAAGTGGGAAGGACCATACCAGGTACTGTTGGCAACACCTACTGCAGTCAAAATTGCTGAGAGGATCATCTTGGGTTCATTTGGCACTGTAAACCACTAAAGAATTTAAGTTGACAAACACTTTTAACTGACATACCACAGAACAGGATGGCCAGAGGCAGAGAATAAAAATGTGAAACAACCCCAAAGACATTGGTTCACTGGCCTACTGATCATACACTTATTAACCATGTTTGTAGTGACCTTTTTGTTGTTATGGTTTTCTTGCATATAACTACAGAAGTGAAATTGATAAAGCGTGATGATGACTGGCTATAGACTGGCATCCAAACTTTAACACATACCTGGCTATGAAGCGAGTTATGTAGAGACTATGAACATTTCAAATTGCTGGGTTTGTACTGCAATACCAACAGCATATGGAGGACTTTAATGTCTGCTGTCCCCTGGGGATAAATGAGACTTGGGAAAACTATTTTGACAGGGCTGTGAGATCACAAGACAAAATGGCATTATATTTACCTGTTACACAGAAAGGAATTGTTTGTTTTTAAAATGATACACTCCAGGTTGGTTGGAGTAACTGTAACATAACTGTGTCTTACAAATGTTATATTAAAACCTGTAGACCAAGGTACTAGTTGTACTACGAATTATGATTCATTATTTAACTTGATGAAAACAACATTGAAGATGTGCAAAAAATCCTGTTATAAACAATTATCTGTTATAGATAAAAAATGTTTCATTCAGGGTTAAGCATCAGTACTAAAGTAGAAAACTGTTATTTTGTTTGTGGGAAAAAGGCATATAAATGGTTACCTGAGAATTGGTCCGGCAGTTGTTTTTGGGTTATCTGGTTCCAGCCATAAGACATACTGCAGAATTACCTGGGTAAAATCAAATGTGAGAAATGTAGCTCAAGAGATACAGTCAGAAAACCTGTAATCCAGTGGGTAAAATTGAAGCAAGCTGGAAGATCATTCAGTGAAGACAAGAAAAATTGACTCATATGGACTTGAGTGACAGTGTTATATCCTGGGCTGGAATATTCCCAGCCTATGGAGCAGTCAAATCGATTTGGGAACTGAGGAATTGTCAAAACTCCAGTAATGAGCAATGCAACTTTTCTGCTCTTGAACTTGTGACTGATGAACTGAATGCAATGAGAACTGTTGTGCTACAAAACCGAATGGCTCTTGACTTCACCCTAGCGAGAGGTGGTACGTGCTTATCAAAGAAGAATGCTGTGCTTATTCCAGACAACCAACATGAAATCAATGATCACCTAGAGGTAATACAGCAGGTGTCAGCAATGACTGAACCAGGCCCAAACCCACTGGAACTTTTCCAGAATCTATTTGGGGGTGGGGTTCCATTATGAATATTCTGATTGCATTTGTGTAGTACTGCTCATAATTGGAGCATGTGTCTGCTGTGGAATTCCTGCATGAAAAATTAGTTAAAGATTTTAGTTGACATATCAGTAACTGAAACTTTGTACCAGACATTTGAATTTTGTTGATACCAGATGAAAGCCTATCTGAAATATAAAACAAATGACTTACTTAGCTGAAAATCCTTGAAAGGAAAAGGCTAAGAAATGAAATGATACTGTTTATGTTTCAAATAGAATAAAAGTATTAACAGGAGGAGAATGTTAGAAAAATATATTTACATATATGCTGTAGAAATATATATTTATATATATGCTGCCTAGAAAATATATATTTACATACATGCTGTTTAGGAAAATATGTATAAACATTCAGACATATATAAGTTGTGTGGTCAGATATATAGAGAAATGTGTGCTAGACAGGAATAAATGTGCTCAAATCTATATAGCAAGGTTGAAATATGTAATGCATTTAATTCTGTTTTACTAGAATAATAGTAGAAATGAACTCGCATATTATTGCTTGAAGCATAAGCTGCAGTGTGACTAGAAATTTGGCCTTGGCAGAGAGATCATGGCTCATGTCTGTCAGTGAAAGATTATTTTGCAAAGTTAGAAAATAATGAATCTGTGTGCATGTGTATCTTTTCCTGCTTCCACCAGAAGAATGGCCTTGTGCGCACTATCAGAGATAATGTCCAGCTGGTGAACAAGAAAGAGACAAAGAGAAGTATTAAAGAAGACATGCACCCATTGTATTGAACTAATAGAGCCTTGAATTGGCTACATCCTCAGAAAGGACATTGTGACTGACCAGGTGCTTTGCAAGGCTGTAATATTCTCATGGGAAAAAGATTTTTAAAAAAACACCATCTCAGCACTTTTGAATAGTTACTATGATGTAGAGACCCTGTCACTGACCACGTCAGTAAGGTGGGCAAAAGCTGATAATGAAACATATAAAATGTATGTGCACCAATAAAACAGACAAAATTCTGTACTTGTGTATGGTTTTTTGCCTCCTAATGTACATTAGAGTATTTCCAAATTAGATACTTGAGTTTCCTGGATTACTGTTTGTTATTGACTGGCATTGTTTTAAATGCCAGATGATTTTACAGTCTGACTTTACAATTTATTTAACTGTGCCAAAATAATTCAGCAATTGGTCATTAACTGAAGTATAGACACACTTCCCAAACCTGTCCATCAAGCTAGAATCCCTGTTAGGGGGATGAACAGTGGAACTTTTCTCAGCAAGTTCCTTTTTGGTGGCTGCCACCATGACCATGGCATCAACTAGCACTCCTTTTCCCCAAATCTGCTTTTCCAAAGGTGGTGCCATAATCTTGTCTAGTCTCCTGGGTATGGGTTCAACTAGGTTCTTCCATGACTGAGAGACCAAGTCAATAAGCTCATCAGTGGGTAGAGTAACAGGAGGTAGGCAGCACCAGTACTGAAAGCCTCCAGTCTGACTCCTCAGATGAAAGGCTGCTGGGCATAACCATCTGTTTTAGGATTTAGGATGTCCAAATGAGACATTTTAGAGGTGACCATGGGGACCCGTCACCTTCATTGAAGTCTGTATCCTCTGTGATTGACTCTTCTGGAGTCAAGTGCTGTCTTACATTTCTTCCTAGGGACTCCTCAGCAGGATGCTCTGGGAGGTATTGGAAAATAGAAATAACCCTGCTTGGAAGCCTGAGATCTGTCCCTTTGGTAACAGCATAAGGCTCCAAGTCCACAAGCATCAAAGTA
>NW_025053081.1:0-9598 GCF_019279795.1 Protopterus annectens | reverse complement strand
GGCTCACTGCTGCTTTTCAGCTGTGAGAAGCATTTCTGCAGTTTGTTTTTAAGTAGTGGGGATATTTGTAGCATTCGCATATTCAGGCTTGTATTTGGGCCTAGTGTTTGTGGAGTCTGTGTGTCTGAGCACATATTCAGGGACATCTTGGTTTAGCCAAAGCCATCAGGCATTTCAGTGAGAGAGAATTGAAAAATTATATGGCTCTGCTTACTCAGATGGGTCGTCTATTGAAAAAATATTTAGATCTCTGCTTACTGCTTGCTTGCTGCTTGCTTGGTGTGATGGATTTGAAGTCTTCTTAAGAGACTCAGTCTTGCTGGCTGGATTCTGCTAAAATTCAATCTCTGGTTATATTTGCATTCACAGTCTGTCGCATACAGAAACTTGCAGAATATACACTGATGAGAGATTATACTTTGCAGCACCTGTCTTTAAGAGCAGTAACCAATAACTTTTATTATAAACCAAACTGGACAAACATTGCAGCTTAAAAGTACTGTTCCAACTTTACTTCTCATATAGTACAGATGATGTGAGAGATATAACATTTACCTCAGGACTTGTGTCCTTACCATACCTCTAACATAACTAGATTTAATACAGACTTTTTATACATATTTTAGTTAAACACACACCCTCTTGGTTTTGGAAAGATACTGGCTTGACGCAAATGCTAACACATCTGTTCTTGTGCAAATGCTGATAAGTAAACTGTCTTCAAGAAAACGCCTTGTGGATTAGAAAAGCACATTTTTAAACTTTCTTGGAAAAGCATGTCCTGTTGTCCAGTGAAAGCAGATTACATTCTTGTCACGTCTGTAAGAAGTCAGCTTTCTTGATGTGTGTGTAATACACTCATAAGTAAGTTCCTTATTTTTTTAAGCCACAGTCATTTAGTATGGTTGCTGATTACATATTACTAAACTCTGTTTCTGCATTTAAGCAAGCTTTTTCTTTCAGCATGTTTACAACATAATTAATTTCAACCTTAAATTCATAATATCTAACAATTCCCTCTGTTTTTAAACATACTCAAAACATTTTATACTGATATGTATTTTTTATCACATTATATAGAAAGTCTTCTTTTGATCAAAATGCAATTTTACATAGTTAATACAATGATATTAAGTATCACTACCAAAACTGAATGTATTTAACAACTTTTTCTTTTGCAGACCATTCTGTGAAATTATTTTATCAGTTATGAGCTGTGTCTGCTTTAGTTTAACTTGATTAATTTATTCTTTTGCAATTACAGAGTTTAATTTGTGACTTAGAACTGTTTCATTAACTCTTTGCAACTGTTAAATTAACTATAATAGACAAGAACCATGTGCTACTGCAAGCATTTATACACTACTGGAAATATACAGTTTCAATGTCATTTTAACCATAACATTGTGATCATGTTTTTGAACTGCTCATTAACATCTTGGTAAAATACTGAACTGGGCTTAGATAATAAATTTTTGAAAGCAATTATTTTACTGGGGTAAAACCAGTGATATTACAACTTGACAAATTACTTTTAAACTTATTACAATGTATTCTGTACAGTATGTATTTACACAAACTGTTTGCTATTCATGCATTTTAATCTAGTAGGTACCTTGGACCCAATTTTTTTAAAACATGGTTTTCACACATATTCATTGCTAGACATTAATTTAATTTGTACTGAATTCTTCTGTATTTGTACATACAAAGACTATAAAGTAAATTTAGTCTAATCTTACAAATTTAATAGCATTAATATTAAGCAAAATCTTGGAAAATGTTTGTCTCTTTAGAAATATCTAGTGGAATTGACACCAAATGCATATGTCCTGTTAATTTAAACTACATACTCAGCAATTAAAAATATTCATGCTTTTTTATACCAACATTGTCTTGCCAAAAACATATTAAAAGTAGTGACCATTTTTGTTCAATTTTGTTTACATATCTTTGCTCTCTCTTGTATAGCTGTTATCAATTTTAAGCCATATCTTGTTTTTTAAACCATCTTTTGTATAGCTTTACAGTTTAACAGGTTGTAAATACAATTTAATACTAAACAATACAATAATAACCATTATGAAAGCTATTAACAACTTGTAAAATATCTTATCCTGTCAGGTTTAATCCAGTTTCTAATACACTAATACCTGTTTTTCCCTCCCCCTGAAAGAGTGTTGTTAAGAAGGAACTTCTGCTCTTAGCTTTATTTCAGACCCTTTTGCAACACATACTGTTCACACAGTGTGTAAAACTGATAAGTACCCCTCCCCCTGTAGTACTGCAGTATTGTTTATTTGTTTTATAATGTATGTCAGCCCAACACTTTGGTTATACATTTGCTTTATTAGGTTATTAAACTATAGACCTTTGTCTGATTTGATCATCTTTTCTGTTGCCTTTGCTGTCTACTTCTACTAGTAGTAGTTATTTGTACCCTCCTGTCTACTTTATTTAAACTGTATGTATACTATAACCTATCTGTTGGCTATACTTGATGTAACTAAGGTTTTTTTTTTTTTATCAGGGACATATATGCACAATTGTGATGTTTTATTATAATTACCAAATAGTGTTGCATGTGAACATTTTAACAATTATGTTTTAAATAATAAGTTTTTAGAAAAACTCAAGCCGCTTGTCTGGCAGTCTTGTTTCTTATCTTATCTGCTCAACATTTCCTGTAAATATTCATCCAGTTTAGGAAGGTCTGAGCTCACATTTCATACTATGTAAACTACAATTAATTCTTTTGGCATTTTTCCTTTAATGTGATTGTGATTTGCATAACTATGCAAACTAAACATTATTTTACAATTAGCTTACATATTTTTTAACTTTTGATTTCAGTATTTTTATTTATTTATTTAACTGTTCTGACATTCATTTTACAAAGACTGTTTGACTAATACCATCCGTGATTTTATTTCTTTTTAAAATTCAGAACTTTAACTGTTTGGTGTGGTGTTACTATACAATTATATAAAAAAAATGTAAAAAAATAAATAGATATTAGCTTAACAAACACATTTATATATTTACATTATTTATATTTGCTGTTGTCTGCCTGTTCTTGTGCGTTGTATAAAAAGAAAATACATGAATGTCAGTCTTGTGACTTTAAATCAGTACTCTTATTAACTATTTTTATTTAATTTTTATATACAAGAACTGTTTTGTTTACCTTTTGACTATGCTATGAGAATTTCAGTCATATGCTTTACTTTACTGTAGTACTGATAAATACATTGCTTTAATTGAATGGAAGTTTTAAACATTTGAGAATGATTTGTCAGATCCTATTATCCTACCATGTAAGCTTAACCATTTTCAAAACACAAACATATTATAAAATATATCTCTTTTGTACAGATCAGCTGTAGTTTCCTACTCTTTCCCAATGTATGAAGGAAGTCAGTCTCTGTCAGTTCAGCTAATCTATTTTCTTCATCTTGTAACTGTTTAAGAGTCTCCTCATGGTCTGCCTGATATGTCTCAGGAACCTGTTCTGCTGAATCTGAAACTCCTATGCACTTTTGAAAAAATGTTTGTATAACTTGTCTAAACTTCCTGAACTCATTGTGTCTCTTTTTTAGAAGTTTACTACATTTTTTTGTAACAAAATGTACTAAGGGTTCTATCAGTAACTGATTTGACTCACATGTGGTGACAGGACATAACTGTTTAACATCTGAATATAATGGAAACACTTTAGCCTTAGTTAATTCTTTATCATGAACAGATCTGTCTTTACAGTCTATTTTTTAGCAATATGATGCAATACTTTTTTATGGCATAATACACAAAATGCAGTTTCTCTTGAATCACACAATAAACATTTACTGTGATATACTTCATTTTTTTGTTGCAAATACCAATCAAATGTTATAATCCACTTACATAATGCCTGTATGTCAACTTGCCCTAACAAGGTTTTACACTTACTAATGTGTTGTGTATACCAACATTGCAATTTACTATCCATACTGTCTAATAATATACAAACTGTCTAAGAATATACAAACTATGTAAGAATATACAAACTGTTTAACATCATCCACACTAAATATGTGACACAGAAAAAAGTCTTACCAGTTAGCAAGAAAACAGGTGATCAGGCTATTGTTGCTGATGGCTAGAAATTTTTCAGAGTCACTTGAGAAGCTGGGAAAGCACAACAGGCAGTGGACTGTTGGGCTAGTGGATATCCCCCTTTTCTTTAGTGAAATTATGGCACTGCGACTGGAACTTCTGTCTCACTCCGGCTGTAGACGTCTAAAAAACTTTACTACTGCAAGCTGCATAAACTGGAATACTTCTGTTCAGAACTGACACATACGTACAAATGTTAGTTACTGCAATTTAACTGAAGTAACCCTCTGCAGGGCTTACCATCACTACCCCTGTGTTTGAATGCAGATTATAGGTTCAGATGCAGATTTTTAGGTTCAAATGCAGATTTTAGGTTCAAATGCAGGCTAGCTGGCCATTGAAAAATTATATGGTGCTAGACACTCGGCTGGCTTGCCATTGAAAAAGTATATGGCTCTGCTTACTGCTGCTTCTTGCTCTTGCTGAGGGATTTGAAGTCTTCTTAAGACACTCAGTCTTGCTGGCTGGATTCTGCTAAAATTCAAAGTCTGGTTATATTTGCATTCACAGTCTGTCACATACAGAAACTTGCAGAATATACACTGATGAGAGAATATACTTTGCAGCACCTGTCTTTAAGAGCAGTAACCAATAACTTTTATAATAAACCAAACTGGACAAACATTGCAGCTTAAAAGTACTGTTCCAACTTTACTTCTCATATAGTACAGATGATGTGAGAGATATAACATTTACCTCAGGACTTGTGTCCTTACCATACCTCTAACATAACTAGATTTAATACAGACTTTTTATACATATTTTAGTTAAACACACACTCTCTTGGTTTTGGAAAGATACTGGCTTGACGCAAATGCTAACACATCTGTTCTTGTGCAAATGCTGATAAGTAAACTGTCTTCAAGAAAACGCCTTGTGGATTAGAAAAGCACATTTTAAAACTTTCTTAGAAAAGCATGTCGTGTTGTCCAGTGAAAGCAGATTACATTCTTGTCACGTCTGTAAGAAGTCAGCTTTCTTGATGTGTGTGTAATACACTCATAAGTAAGTTCCTTATTTTTTTAAGCCACAGTCATTTAGTATGGTTGCTGATCACATATTACTAAACTCTGTTTCTGCATTTAAGCAAGCTTTTTCTTTCAGCATATTTACAACATAATTAATTTCAACCTTAAATTCATAATATCTAACAAGAATTGTTTGAGGTCATTGGCTGACTGAGGTCACCTGGACTACAGCTTAGACAAAGCACCTCATTGGTTCTTTTGAGATTTCTTTCTTAAAAGCTGTCTCAGGTTTCAACTTTCTGTTACCTAAGAAGCTCAGTTGTGAGTGTTCTGCCATTTTACACTGAGCTAATCGAAGGAAGGACGGTCAGCAAACTCGAAGCTCTAATATATAACATTAAGTATCCTGTTTTTTGTTTATTTTGTTCTTTATTTCTTTGTTATTTATAGCACTTTGTGTTCTGTGTATTCTTCTAGCTAGTTTTACTGTGTGTGAGGTATTAACTGGAAATTGTCCACTTTTATTAAGCATCTGTTGGGTTGTTTGTTTCTGATAACTTGTTGCAGTTAAACTCTTTTTTCTAGTGGCTCCTTCAGCTGTTTAAAACTTTCATTTAAAGGCTCACTGCTGCTTTTCAGCTGTGAGAAACATTTCTGCAGTTTGTTTCTAAGTAGTGGGGATATTAGTAGCATTCCCATATTCAGGATTGTATTTGGGCCTAGTGTTTGTGGAGGCTGTGTGTCTGAGCACATATTCAGGGACATTTTGGTTTAGCCAAGGCCATCAGTAATTTCAGTGAGAGAGAATTGTTTGAGGTCATTGGCTGACTGAGGTCACCTGGACTACAGCTTAGACTAAGCACCTCATTGGTTCTTTTGAGATTTCTTTCTTAAAAGCTGTCTCAGGTTTCAACTTTCTGTTACCTAAGAAGCTCAGTTGTGAGTGTTCTGCCATTTTACACAGAGCTAATCGAAGGAAGGACACTCAGCAAACTCGAAGCTATAATATATAACATTAAGTATCCTTTTTTTGTTTATTTTGTTCTTTATTTCTTTGTTATTTATAGCACTTTGTGTACTGTGTACTTTTCTAGCTAGTTTCACTGTGTGTGAGGTATTAACTGGAAGTTGTCCACTTTTATTAAGCATCTGTTGGGTTGTTTGTTTCTGGTAACATGTTGCAGTTACTCTTTTTTCTAGAGGCTCCTTTAGCTGTTTAAAACTTTCATTTAAAGGCTCACTGCTGCTTTTCAGCTGTGAGAAACATTTCTGCAGTTTGTTTCTAAGTAGTCGGGATATTTGTAGCATTCCCATATTCAGGCTTGTATTTGGCCCTAGTGTTTGTGGAGGCTGTGTGTCTGAGCACATATTCAGGGACATCTTGGTTTAGCCAAAGCCATCAGGCATTTCAGTGAGAGAGAATTGTTTGAGGTCATTGGCTGACTGAGGTCACCTGGACTACAGCTTAGACTAAGCACTTCATTGTTTTTTTTGAGATTTCTTTCTTAAAAGCTGTCTCAGGTTTCAACTTTCTGTTACCTAAGAAGCTCAGTTGTGAGAGTTCTGCCACTTTACACTAAGCTAATCGAAGGAAGGACACTCAGCAAACTTGAAGCTATAAAATATAACATTAAGTATCCTGTTTTTTGTTTATTTTGTTCTTTATTTCTTTGTTATTTATAGCTCTTTGTGTACTGTGTATTTTTCTAGCTAGTTAAACTGTGTGTGAGGTATTAACTGGAAATTACCCACTTTTATTAAGCATCTGTTGGGTTGTTTGTTTCTGATAACTTGTTGCAGTTAAACTCTTTTTTCTAGAGGCTCCTTTAGCTGTTTAAATCTTTAATTTAAAGGCTCACTGCTGCTTTTCAGCTGTGAGAAACATTTCTGCAGTTTGTTTCTAAGTAGTGAGGATATTTGTAGCATTCCCATATTCAGGCTTGTATTTGGGCATAGTGTTTGTGGAGGCTGTGTGTCAGAGCACATATTCAGGGACATCTTGGTTTAGCCAAAGCCATCAGGCATTTCAGTGAGAGAGAATTGTTATAGGTCATTGGCTGACTGAGGTCACCTGGACTACAGCTTAGACTAAGCACCTCATTGGTTCTTTTGAGATTTCTTTCTTAAAAGCTGTCTCAGGTTTCAACTTTCTGTTACCTAAGAAGCTCAGTTGTGAGTGTTCTGGCATTTTACACTGAGCAAATTGAAGGAAGGACACTCAGCAAACTCGTAGCTATAATATATAACATTAAGTATCCTGTTTTTTGTTTATTTTGATCTTTATTTCTTTGTTATTTATAGCACTTTGTGTACTGTGTATTTTTCTAGCTAGTTTCACTGTGTGTGAGGTATTAACTGGAAATTGTCCACTTTTATTAAGCTTCTGTTGGGTTGTTTGTTTCTGATAACTTGTTGCAGTTAATCTCTTTTTTCTAGAGGCTTCTTTAGCTGTTTAAAACTTTCATTTAAGGGCTCATTGCCGCTTTTCAGCTGTGATAAACATTTCTGCAATTTGGTTCTAAGTAGTGGGGATATTTGTAGCACTCCCATATTCAGGCTTGCATTTGGGCCTAGTGTTTGTGGAGGCTGTGTCTGAGCACATATTCAGGGACATCTTGGTTTAGCCAAAGCCATCAGGCATTTCAGTGAGAGAGAATTGTTTGAGGTCATTGGCTGACTGAGGTCACCTGGACTACGGCTAAGACTAAGCACCTCATTGGTTCTTTTGACATTTCTTTCTTAAAAGCTGTCTCAGGTTTCAGCTTTCTGTTTCCTAAGAAGCTCAGTTGTGAGTGTTCTGCCATTTTACACTGAGCTAATAGAAGGAAGGACACTCAGCAAACTCGAAGCTATAATATATAACATTAAGTATCCTGTTTTTTGTTTATTTTGTTCTTTATTTCTTTGTTATTTATAGCACTTTGTGTACTGTGTATTTTTCTAGCTAGTTTCACTGTGTGTATTAACTGGAAATTGCCCACTTTTATTAAGCATCTGTTGGGTTGTTTGTTTCTGATAACTTGTTGCAGTTAAACTCTTTTTTTCTAGAGGCTCCTTTAGCTGTTTAAACTTTAATTTAAAGGCTCACTGCTGCTTTTCAGCTGTGAGAAACATTTCTGCAGTTTGTTTCTAAGTAGTGAGGATATTTGTAGCATTCCCATATTCAGGCTTGTATTTGGGCATAGTGTTTGTGGAGGCTGTGTGTCTGAGCACATATTCAGGGACATCTTGGTTTAGCCAAAGCCATCAGGCATTTCAGTGAGAGAGAATTGTTTTAGGTCATTGGCTGACTGAGGTCACCTGGACTACAGCTTAGACTAAGCACCTCATTGGTTCTTTTGAGATTTCTTTCTTAAAAGCTGTCTCAGGTTTCAACTTTCTGTTACCTAAGAAGCTCAGTTGTGAGTGTTCTGCCATTTTACACTGAGCTAATTGAAGGAAGGACACTCAGCAAACTCGTAGCTATAATATATAACATTAAGTATCCTGTTTTTTGTTTATTTTGATCTTTATTTCTTTGTTATTTATAGCAATTTGTGTACTGTGTATTTTTCTAGCTAGTTTCACTGTGTGTGAGGTATTAACTGGAAATTGTCCACTTTTATTAAGCTTCTGTTGGGTTGTTTGTTTCTGATAACTTGTTGCAGTTAATCTCTTTTTTCTAGAGGCTTCTTTAGCTGTTTAAAACTTTCATTTAAGGGCTCATTGTCGCTTTTCAGCTGTGAGAAACATTTCTGCAGTTTTGTTCTAAGTAGTGGGGATATTTGCAGCACTCCCATATTCAGTCTTGCATTTGGGCCTAGTGTTTGTGGAGGCTGTGTCTGAGCACATATTCAGGGACATCTTGGTTTAGCCAAAGCCATCAGGCATTTCAGTGAGAGAGAATTGTTTGAGGTCATTGGCTGACTGAGGTCACCTGGACTATGGCTAAGACTAAGCACCTCATTGGTTCTTTTGAGATTTCTTTCTTAAAAGCTGTCTCAGGTTTCAACTTTCTGTTACCTAAGAAGCTCAGTTATGAGTGTTCTGCCATTTTACACTGAACTAATCGAAGGAAGGACACTCAGCAAACTCGAAGCTATAATATATAATATTAAGTATCCTGTTTTTTGTTTATTTTGTTCTTTATTTCTTTGTTATTTATAGCACTTTGTGTACTGTGTATTTTTCTAGCTAGTTTCACTGTGTGTGAACTATTAACTGGAAATTGTCCACTTTTATTAAGCATCTGTTGGGTTGTTTGTTTCTGATAACTTGTTGCAGTTAAACTCTTTTTTCTAGAGGCTCCTTTAGCTGTTTAAAACTTTCATTTAAAGGCTCACTGCTGCTTTTCAGCTGTGAGAAACATTTCTGCAGTTTGTTTCTAAGTAGTGGGGATATTTGTAGCATTTGCATATTCAGGCTTGTATTTGGGCCTATTGTTTGTGGAGTCTGTGTGTCTGAGCACATATTCAGGGACATCTTGGTTTAGCCAA
>NW_025053080.1:5000-10862 GCF_019279795.1 Protopterus annectens | reverse complement strand
TAAAAACCAATCAACTGTCAGCAATAATAATACATAATAATGTATCCATGGCCAGTGGCAAAAGAGATGATAACCATATGAGCTAAATAAAACATGAGGTGAAAAAGCTTGCTATTATTGCATCCACTTTAAAACACATTTCAAATTCAAAGATTCATTCAAGCCTGGATGATAATCAGCTTCCAAATGTAGCTGCCATTTCAATTCCAAAACCTGTAACAAGCCATCAGCATCCCCAAAGAAATTCTCTACCTGTTCCAGAACCAAAAATATAAACTTTGAAAACGAAGGGCATGACAAGCTATGTTTGCCCAATGCATTAGAACGATCCTTGGATCTTATGGCAGCACAGTGCTCCTTGATTCTGTCACTAAGCTTCCTTGTGGTTTTACCAATGTAGAAACACGAACATGAACTACAGATTGCTGCATACACAACCATAGTACTATGGCAGTTGTAACTTTTCTTAAAGTACACTGGAACATTGCAATGAGAAAAACAGAAATAATCACCTAAGAAAATATACTGACAAGCTACACATTTTCCACACGAAAACATTCCTATAGAATCATTAACTTTGCTGTGAATTGAGAGTAAATATGGTGCATCATTTCTTTCAAACATGGATTTGAAAGTTTTAGTTTTCTTAAAAGAGAACTTAGGTGTAGGACCTAGAACATCCTTAATGGAATTATCGCTAGTCAGTATTCTCCAGTTCTGTAGTACAATGTTTTTGATGTATGTCATATCTCTGCTAATGGGTAGTGCAAAGCTGCACAGCCAACTGTCCATTTCTTCAGAGTCGGTAGGAGTTTTATTATGAAGAAAACCAAACCTCAGTATAGGTTTATATCTGGTGAACCTATTAGAAGAAACCTCTGTTCTGATAGTATTCACTAAATGTGTGGGATAATTCTTTTGCTTAAATAAGGTGGTTAAATGATCACATTCTCTTTCAAACAAATAATCATTGCTTATTATCCTAGACAATCTCACAAACTGTCCTTTCACAACATTCCTTTTCATGAAACTGGGATGTTGACTATTAAAGTCTAGATAACTGTTTCTATAAGTTTTCTTTCTATAAATATTGGAGGAGAGAACACCCGAGGATCCATCTATTGACAAAATGGTGTCCAGGAAGGCCACAGTTGTACCCTTACCCGCTAAGACGAACTGGAGAAATCCTATACTATCAGAGAGTGAATCAATAAATTGAAGAAGTTGTGTGTTTGTGCCTTTCCATACAAAGAAGATATCATCTATAAAGCGACAATAATGTTCCGTGAGCTCAAATCCTGGAAGGTGTATTAATGTGTCTAACTCCCATTCAGCCAAAACAACGTTGGCAAAAGCTGGGGCCATCTTTGTACCCATGGCTACCCCTCTAACTTGTTTGAATATGATATTGTTGAAGTGAAAGAAGTTATTGTCAAGAACTAGTGTCATAAGAGTAAGTAGAGTTTCAATTCGTGACTTTGTAAATTTCATGAATTTATGCAAAAAGTGTTTCACATAAGCTAGGCCCTCATCATGTGGAATGTTGGTATACAGTGCTACTATATCAAGAGTTACCAGGATTTTACCATGTCCATTGAAGTCAGATTCATGTAGTTTATTCAGAAAATCCCAGGAGTCTTTGATGTAAAAAGGATTGGATTGTGCAACTGGGTTTAGAATAAAATCAACATACTGAGCAATTCGTTCTGTTTTAGTTCTGTTATTGGAGATGATCAATCTAAAGGGAGGGTTGTGTACATCCTTATGAATTTTAGGGATTCCAAAAAGTTTACCTAAGTTTGGATTGGGTGTATGCATAAACAAGAAATCTTCGTGTGTTATATTGTGGTTCCTGACTAAGGTGTTGAGTGTAGTGTCAATGTGTGTAAACCTTGTTTGTACCTGTTGCAAGTCAACTTCTTGATAAAAATCATCATTTAACAACATGTTTTCAATTTTGGTTATGTAATCTTTTTGATTCATGAGAACTACTCCAGTTCCCTTGTCTGCTTTCATAATCCTTAAGTTTCTGTCATTTGTTAAATCCTTTAAAGCTAACTTTTCATTGTGTGACAGGTTAAACCATTTTTCATTGCATTCAGAAGTAATAGTTTGTCTAAAGTCATTCTCACAAACCCTTGCAAAAGCAGAGATAGTATTATGCAATGGTGGATTAAATAAACTTTTTTTACGTAAAATTGTGGTGTTAAAATTGATATTGTTGAACGCTAAATCATTCAAACCTTCAGTATTATCAACACTATTGTGAACATCAGTGGACACAAGTTGCTGTGAACTCTCATCATTAATAACAAGAGAAGATAAAGACTGTTGTGAGTCATTGACAGCACTTCTGTTGTCAGTATCAGTAAGCAACACTTGCAAATTCAATTTTCTTGCAAATAATCTAAAATCAACTAAAAGATCAGGTAATTTGGCTCTCTGTGCTGGAGCAAATGAATGACCTTTCTGTAAAACTTTAACATGTTCTTCGGATAATATTTTATCCGATAAATTGAAAATGGTGGAGGATGATGTATCAGCAGCAGTGTGAGAGGTGCATGAATCAGTAGCAGTGTGTGGGGTGCATCTATAGGAGGTTGTAGATACTTGTGGCTGCTCCTTGTCATGATATGACTGTGTGATATTTGATATCATATCTGTAGTTATTTGTGGCTGCTCCTTGTCATAATGTGTCTGGGTGGTATTTGATATCCTATCTTGCCTAGGCCTCTTTTTCTTATAATGTTGGTTTCCATTCCAGTGGAAATTCCTCTTCATCTGTCTATGGGAATGTGAAAAGGAGAGTGTGGTATCCCTGCTTGAGGGTGGGGAGACTCTAAAAAAGTGTTGTGTGTATCTAGTGAAGTGGAAGGAATAGATGTGGAAGCTGGTGTGATGATATCATTAACCACTCTGTTACTACAACTGATTCCATGAAAGTCAGGTAGAAAAGAATGAGAAGAAACTGGTATGCTAAGAGAAGGTCCATGATTGTCAATAGCAAGAGGAGAAGGGGAAGGACGATGTGAAGAAGGGGGTTGGAAGTGAGGGGAGTGTGGACGTGGTGGTGGGGGATTAGAAGAAGGAAGATAGCATGATAAATAAGGACGGGGAGGAGGGGGAGAAAGGGGAGGCCGGCTGGAGGAAGAAAAGGGAGGACGTGCGGGAGGATTCCGGAAGGAATGAAGGGGTGGACTGGAAGAAGAAAGGTGGGAGGAGAGAGGCTGGGGTTGAAGAGAAACTGAAGGGAACTTATAAGAGGGAAAGGCTGTGAGAGTAGTAAAAGGGTGCTGGGAAGAGTGACGAGGTATAGAAGAATGCTGGGAAAGGTGAGGACGAAGTTGATTGTTAAAGAAGGTGGAATGAACCTCACGTAAACCATGAGTGGATTTATTGATTGTGTAAGTATGTTGTGTGGAAGAATGGTAGTTGGTGCGTGGATGTTGTGTAGAAGATTGGTAGTTTGTGCGTGGATGTTGTGTAGAAGATTGGTAATTTGTGCGTGGATGTTGTATAGAAGAATGAGTCCCATTGAGAGTATAAGGACTGTTGTTGGTGCGGGGATAGCGTGTGGTAGAAGGATGGTGTGTGGACAAGGGAGATTTATTTCTGTGTGAAAAAAATTGGGATGAAGAAGAAGAAGAAGAGTGGGAATGAAATTCCCGTGCATTAGGAGAATCAGAATGTGAAGGAGGTGTGATATTGTTAGTGTGATCATACTTATTAGAAAAACTGAAATCCCTATCATTTTGGAGCAAGAAGTCTGTGATAGGGTAGGCTGAGTTGGATTTATATTGTGATAAATCTCTTTGTAACTTGTTTCTTTTTTTGGCTATGATGGTAGCAATATGCCTAGATGTTTTTGCTGAAATAGCATCATAAAGAGGTTTAACAAACTGAAATTGAGGATGTTGTTGAATGTTGTTGTTAAGAGTAACAATTTTTGGTCTTAAGTCATCCAGCTTACACAAGTTATCACCGTGAATGATTTTGAGAGCATTTAACCCAGCATCATTGTAAAGATCACACAAATCTAAATGTAGTTTAGAGTTGGCTACTGTTCTGTTGGGGAATCTGCAGAAACGTAGCCCTTTAGGTACTATAGACAAGGAAAGACATGCATCTAGATACAAGTTGTCTAATTCGATACTTTTAAAAACCATCAGTAGTCTTTCTAATTTGAAAACCAAAGGTTTACATTCAGCAACCAGTTCAGATTGTCTTTTAGAATGAGACATCTGTCTAAAAGTTCTGGGCGGTGAATCTGAGGAAAGAAAAGGGTTGACATTAACATGTTCATTGAGAAAACCCAAAATCTCATCGTCAAGGGACAACGCGTCTTCAAAAATATGTGAAACAAATTCCCTTTGTACAAAACCAGTGAAGTCTTTTTGTACAGATGTATTAACTGCACGGTTTATATCTCTGTTCACTGATGTGGAGAAACCAAGATCAGCAGAAGCCAATGGTTGTATTTCAGAAGAATTGACTGACTGGTAAAGGACCTCATCATTGTTTCGATAGGCAGGATGATTACAGTGAGAAGAAACTTCAGGGAGTGTTCTGTTTTTGTTGGTGTTGGTAGGACCTTTAGGATGTACACAATAATCCTTGACATGAAAATGAGGTCCGTTAGAAGGACCTTCAGGTTGTGCATAATTATTCCTGACAGAAGGACCTTCAGGTTGTGCATAATTATTCTTGACATAAAAGGAATTTGATCCGTTAGAAATAGATCTGTTGGAAGGACCTTTAGGTTCGTTGGAAGGACCTTTAGGTTGAACACAGTTATCTTTGACATGAAAGGAATTTGGGTTGTTTTGGCTACTTGATGAATTGCTGGAATGAAGCTGACTGTCGCTACAAAGAACTGAAGGAGAATTATTATGTACATCAGGGAAAGAAACTCTTCGAGTTGGGTGACATGCATGAAACTGACTGTCGCTATAAAGAACTGAAGGAGAATTATTATGTACATCAGGGAAAGAGACTCTTCGAGTTGGGTGACATGCAGGATAATCAGTGATGGTAGATGTGCTTTGATGGATACGGTTAATGTTATGGTTGATGTTAATCAGTCTACTTGCGTCTGACATACTGGAGGTGGTGTTGTGTCTGTTCTGTAAGACTGTATAATGGTCATTGTCATGTCTGCGAGATGTTTGTATAGGCTGCTCTTCGATCAAGTTATGGTTACACTGTAAAGACATCCTGTCCCTTGAACTACTTGCTGTAATAATGTTGACATTCCCAGACGCCTTTTCGGTAGGTGGTGCAGCATGAGGTTGGGTATGAGATTCTTTGTGAGTACTACATCCTGGAGTTGAAATTGTGGTTTCACTTGAAGTAGAAAAGGCCAATAGTTGAATGTTTGGTCTTTCAACTGAGTTTTGTCTTTCAACTGAGTTGTGCGTGCCTGACCTCGACCTAACACTGTGTAATTGCCCATCATCAGTGTGACTGACAGTTTTTTTTGAAGAAAGTATGGCATCCAGTATTTTGTGTGTCTGAGTGTAAAGAGGGCTGTAAAGAGGGTTGTGAACTATCCCTATGTAGAATGACAGTACAATCACCATCACTTACATTTCCACCTTCATGAAGTTGAAGTTGAATGACAGGAGTCAGCACATCAACATTCTGTGTATTTTTTATAGCATTGGTGTAGGGTAAATGGGTGGTAGAAGTAGTGGTACAGTCAATAGTATTATCAGCTTCATCCCCGTGATGTGAAGTAGTAGTGCAGTCAACAGTATCATCAGCTTCATCTCCGTGATGTTGGACCCCGTGATGGACCCCGTTATGTTGGACGAGGGGGGTGTTCGCTCCAGTGCACTGCACATTCTCTGTAGCATGGATGTT
>NW_025053079.1:0-10512 GCF_019279795.1 Protopterus annectens | reverse complement strand
TATTTTGTTTCCTGCTTACTTTATTTTTTATTTATTTTAAGAGAATAGGGTTTCTAGCCAGTAAGCAAAATCATCTGTTATTTCTAAAGTGGCTATGATTTTTAATTGAATGGTTTCTGCTGAACTTTTCCTATGGTACTGTACACTAGAGGCACACTATTTTCATAGCATTAGCATGAATGTATGACAGTTGTAATGCTGCACTGAGAGAACACATCAATAAGGAAAAACTTTTATAACATCTTTTACTTTTAAGCAGAGAGGACAGGAACATTACTAGTTAATACCTCTCAGACTAGCTAGCCAAATGCACCATCCATCATCATAATCATCATTTGTACTGAAAGTACAATAAACACTTACTTGGTGTATAGTTCCAAGCAACACTACAGAAACAATCCCCATTTCTGATGTTCTGCTCAAGACTGCCCTATAAGATGATAAAAGCAGATGTTGAACTCCTGTACCCAAGTTTAATAAGCTTTACAAAACTGAACTCCACTCTGCAACCTGACACTTCTTTTGGTACTCCAGTTCTAAGAGGCATTGTCATGAAATTGTCTTCTCTTTTGGTCTTTTATTACTGATGAGACCCTGTTCTGCTTGTCCTGCAGCCAGAAAGTATCAATTTGTGATGCATCATTTACATAGTGTACTGATCAGAAAACAGCATCTTTGAGACGTAAGCTCTGGCTGTAGAGTACTGTACAGTCCAGCTTCCTTACCACACTATCCTATCCTGGGTTCCACTTTAACACACTGATTGGTGCCCTGAAGCCTAAGACAGCTACTAGGGCTCAGGCTCTAGACTATAGGGTATAATTTGAAGTACCATGACCTTCAAGTTCTTTACTTGGGATAATTAGAAAAGAAGTTAAGGATGAGGTTTATGTTCTGTCTACTGTAGCAATCAGGGGTGGCCTAAGACAGAGTTACAGGTAATGGGATAGAAAAGTTAGCTGACCTGCTCCACTGACTCGGATCCACAGTCCTTCTTCCCTATAGAAGCCTCTTCAAATTGGCTTTGGTTTTAATGGTGGGGTACAGGAGCATTGGCTATGCTCCTGTACCCCGCCATTACATTAAAACAGTGATTTCCCACTCTAGATCCACAATCACTATCTACCTTTGTGTACTGTCTACCATTCCTGTCTATACCTTCCTGTGTTTCTCTGTCATCCGCTTCATACTTCTAACTTATTTCTTTTCCACCTACAATGCACCCTTCTATTTACAATTCTCAACTTCTAACCATACACTATAAAATAGCATTAATCTAGCTTTTAACACACTCACTCTACATTCCTTCTTTCCTGACTTCTACACACTTAGCCATCACTACCATCACATTCTTCCATGTGATAGTAACTTCCTGCACTATTTCCATCTACTTATTAACCTCTTCTCTCTAAGTGGCTAAGGCATTGGTTTCTAACTAAAGTAATGACACTACTGTTATATTTTTATATCTTGTATCTAATTTTTCTGTGTCAACATTGTTTTTCAATACGTTTTGTATGTTATTTGCTGTGGAGCTTTTCTCCCAGGGCCTCCACTGAAAATGGGCTCATCCTAGGCCCAGTGGACTTTCCCAGTCAACAAATGCAATAAATAAATAAATAAATAATAAATAAAATTGAAACATGAATTGTTATGATATGCATCTCGTGCACCTGTTGTTCTCTATAACTGCAATGTCCATGGATAACTAAAGAGCACTATAGTTACAGAGAAAAGCAGTTGTGTGCAAAAGCTGTTCTCTATAACTATAATCCCCATAGATAGCAGAAGGGCTAGTACCATACTTTTAAAAGGAGATATTAATAACAAGAGGAAGCATGACAAGCTCCTAAATTAGTGTAGCCCAACAATTAGAAGTAAACTGACACTGGACATACAAAAAACATACAAAAAAGCTGCAATAAGTTCATAAGCCAACTCTGAAGTGATCTCTGCCCTATGCATATAAGCGCATGTCAAACCCAGAGCTTGCTTGGATATAAGTGCTGTACACCTAAAGAAATCCCAATCCCTTCAAGCTACATGCTCTAGGGACCTAAACCTTGTCACCACAGTAAACAGGACATGCTGGAGGGATAGATTCCTGTCCCAGAGACTTCCCATACTCTGGAACAGGCTACCCATCTGCACGCCAAGCAAAGCTATCAGTAGCACTCTTCAAGAAAAATCTTGATGAGTGGATGGGAAATAGGAAATACTTCTACTGCTCGACAGTGGCACAGGAAAATAACTTTCTTGGGTGGCGTAAGCCAGGGAACCTTGTTAGCTAGACTTGCGTAGGCCCTGGGGCCGATAGTCTAGTAATTACCTATGAACCTATGAATGTATGAACATACAAACATGCCAGAAATTAAGACCTCTTGAAACACTACTCTGCATTTAAGATTACTAGCCATCATAAGGCTACAGCAGCAGCACCAGCTGGAGTCATATCCATACTCTGAGCAGCAACATTTAAGTCTTGCTGCTGTCTGTTATTGTTTGATTCAGTATTATATTAGGTTGGTAATTATTTATTGCCATTGAAAATAATGCACTTTGTTAATGAACAAAGGCCACAAGCCATTTGACCATTGTGAACCTATGATTCTATGAAATGTCCAAAACAATTTGTTATACAAATGTTTTTCCCATGCAGGTTACCTCCATGGCATACAATAAGATGAATGTAACAATGAATCATCATCAAATCACTACAAAAATATATTTGTTATAAGCTACATTAGCTGGGCTTGCTATCACACTTTATAGCCAGTGTAAAGTAGAGTTGTGTAAGTCCTATTTACCTGTAACAGTATATGTTTAAATTCTTAACTGCCTCAGTGGCATTTTGAATTATCTGCCAAGGTAGCCCAGGAAAGCTCAGACTCCACTTCCTCTGTATTCTGTGAGGACGTTTGTTGTAAATGCCTTTGGCCATTTCCATTAAAAGGGAGAACCAACTTTGCCTGGGCCAAAAGGGGGTTACCATAATGATCTTTGGCAATTCTTTCTAAGTCTTTAGAAGTACCTTGGAAATCATTGGAAAGGGTGAAAATGCTTACAGAAACATTTCTGACTATGGTGATGATAGAGAACCTGTCTTCCAAACATGGCTACATAAATGTCAAATAGAATGTTTTTAGTTGTCTGTTTTGAAAAAGGGAAACAGAACTTCTTGAGGTGTTCCTCACATAGGGATGAAGTCATGGAAGACATCTACATGGAGCTTTCACTCTTGAGGGTCTATCCAAGATTTGCTTTGTGTTTTGCTCTGACAGAATCCAGGGGCCCTGAGAAGTCAGAGAATGCTGTAGGGCCAGCTCTCAGGGCATCATTGCCAACAGGCAAAGAGGATAAGACTTTGTACCTTCTTTCTTGTTCAGGTACCACATCAGTAGTGCTACGTGTGAACACTAGAAAAGGACTGGTCTACAAGCCGAGCAGTGGCCCTGACAGAATCACTAACCATAGGCAGAAGCATACTTTTATTTTGTTTTTGATTTTTATGTACAACCAGATTTGATAGAGGATGAGGCCAGAGTTAGGATCCATCAAGTCAGGGGAGAGAACAACCACCACAATAATAAACTGACAGTACTGGTACTGGATAATGTATCACAATAAGCAAATAAAGTTTCTAGTAATAACTATGTCCTCTCAAAACTAAGCTCTGCCAAACTCTTCATCATCACAAAATAGTTTTGCAACTAATTGCAGTTGAAGAATCCCCAGTGCAAAACATCCAAGCACAAAAACAATCAACGTGGCAAAGCAGTGTTAAAAATTAGCTTCACACACTTTAACCACATTAAACTGCAATAAACTGATGTTTATCAGTAATTTATGCTATATTTTCTTATTAGAAAGAGTAAAGTTTCCATAGTGCATTGAAATTGCTTAATTCATGGTAAAATTGGGATCTGGTTTTAAAAGCACACAGAACAGAGCAATATAAAGAGTAAATAATGTATAAATGCAAAAAAATCCAAGTTCTGCAATATTTTCCTGTCAAATGAGGAAACTAAAGCTTAGCAACAACAGTAAATACAGGTGCAATTAATTTGTTGTTCACTTCTTAGAGAAATACAGATATATTAGAGTTATTTATAACATACATTGATGCATCTGTACTAATTACTACATTGTTCCATAATTCCTTTCCTGCAGACAATAAAATATACATTTTTCTCTACCTTAAACTATGGCAGATAAATTATATAGCAGGGTGCTAGACTGCCACACACTTTAAAGATATGCTGAAAATCCTTTTCAATAGAGCTAGTAATGACAGTGACCTGAGCTATGATACACTTTTATTCTTTATTTTGCTCTGACATCTGTATATTATTTACATTGGTATTTACTTTATCAGACTGATCAAAATCTGGACTCTGATCCCTCTTATCCTCTATCACTGCAATAGTCGCACTGGCTTCTGAAAACAACAAACTAGAATTTATTACATTCTGAACCTCCCTATTAGATATAATGTGAACTTGAGACACTGAAAATGTCTGTTTTGTGTTATATTCTGAAATCTGCATGTCACGTACACTGGCTGTGTTTGCGTCTGTATTTGGAATACTGTTACTTAACTCTGCGGCCTGCCCTATTTATCAATAAACTTGACTGGATGTTTATATTGCCTCAGATACTGTTTGGGCTTGAATTGCCAAATGTATCTACCTTTTCCTATTCTTATTTCCTTAAATAGGGTCTTATCCTATAGATTAACACAGTAAGTGCTTTTCTTAGTGGATATCCTAATCAGCTTTGAAAACAGCAAATATTTAAATAGTCTTCATGGAGCTTTGTATGCAGTGCTGCTAAATGTTATCAGAGTATTCTCTATGCTGTATATCTCCTATTGTTATTATTCTTCATTGTAGGTTTTCTCCCTGGACATCTGCTGAAAAAGGACCTTTTTTCCCCGTAGGACTTTTCCAGTCAACAAATGTAAAAAAATACATACATACATACATAAACAAACAATCAAACAAACAAACAAACAAAATGTTTCATGTTGTTACCCAATGAAAAGTAGTCAGAAAAAAAAGAAAAACATTAACTATATTACTGCATTCAGTAATTTCAGTAAAGAGCTGCACAGCATTTTGTCATTTAGAAGGTGTAACTATTGGAATTAAACCATGGTTTCCTTAAAGTGAGAGGCACGAGATACACACTACTTCAGGAGTTGTGATTTGTTTATGGAAGGTGAGAAGTACGCCTACTATTGATTGTTGAGCTCCTAGTGCTTTTTCATACCATTGCACTTCTTTTAAACTGATTACGGTTTCAGGTATTTCCAGGTCTTTCAACAACAAAACATGTCTAAAAATGTTCCAATCCATCTACTCTATTCTCGTTGTACATTTTACATTACTGTGGATTTGAGAATGCCCTAGGACTCCCAATGACTAAGCTGAAATGTCTGAATATTGTTTTCCCTTCGACAATGCTTTTGCTATGTTCTTAAACCCAATGTATCTCTTATTATTGCCCCTTTTGTTAATTTGACCAAAAATAAATCCTCCCTCTTCTCTTTCACAGGTTGTTGTCATTAAGCTTAAAAGTAGCATTTGTGAAGTCACTCAGCTTAAATTATTTAAATCGATTTGCCCTCCCATAATAATACATAGATCCAAAACAATGAGTGCCTACCAAGCCATGCGTGTTGCACTTTTAAACTTGTTACTTCTTGAGTTGCTTTTTCTCACTATAAATTTGTCTTTGGAAGGTCTTCTCCTTCTCATTTTATCTGAACATACTAATGAGCACTAGAAGATCAAAATGAGAAGTCCCTCTCTTCAGACTGCTAAAGCCTGTGATGCACTGTTTGTTATAACTCCATATCAGCTTAGTGTAAAGTGCAACATGTAGTACTAACCCCCTTTTCTTCCATCTTTATATTGATATCTACAACATACTGTACAACACTACCAATGACTGGAGAGCCTGCTGTTTATTCTGTGTAGTCTATCAATTACTGGAGAACCTTCTGCATATTTTGTGTAAACTACTATAATTACATGCAACCTCTACAGCATTGACTTTACTCCTTTACACACCTAAGCATTAGACAAAAATGAAAAGCCAGCCTACTAGTTTCACATCTGTTACCAGTACTTTTAGTACTAGGTCTTCTACAACAATGTACAAACTGCCATAATCTCACAGATAATTAACTTATTCTCAACACTAATAATTCCATCTGCTAGAGTTATGAATACTTAATTCAGTATGGAAACTTCCCTCTCTCCTAAAACTTGGCCTGTGATCTTCAAACACCTCTACCACTGTTCACTAACCACAGTAAAATATCATATAATGAGACTTGAAAAGAATTACTTTCAAAGCTTCCTAAAAATGCAAAGATGCTGCCTCAGCAATAATCAGACCACTCATCCATCTCAAGCATGCCTGCTATAAAGAGATATCACAGTGTCTTGCCTTCTGTGCAGAGTCTGTATGTCCTCCTTGTGTTTGCATGGGTTTCCAGTGAGTGCTTTGCTTTCCTCCCATATTCCAAAGACATGTAGTAGGTAGACTGGAGACTCTAAATAGGCCATAGGTGTGAGGGTGGGTGTGAGTGTGGTATGGAAGGGCTAGCCAACTGGCAGTGTGAAATATAGCTCTAGATGATTGTCACTTTTGAAGTCATACCCTGACCCCATGTGTAAAAATGGGAAATGGGGTAGGGGATGGATGGATGTATGGATGTATGGATGTATGGATGTATGGATGCATGGATGGATGGAGGGATAAAAAGAAACACTTCATATCTACCATTCTAAACCAGTGCTTAATGGGTTGGGGTTGGCATAATGGTTAAGGTGTTTACCTCACAGGCACATGTTACAGGGTTCAGGTCTTACCTTTCAGGGAAATTGGAAAGGCTTAAAATTGCCCACAATGGCAGCTAACCTAATGTTTGCCATGAACCTATGAACTTATGGCAACAGTAACAAAAATGTATTAGTAATAGGTGGCAGTATTGACAGGCATACTGACTTATCATTTACAGTGCTGGATAAGTAGAGGATTGTAATGAGGTCTCTTTCAAGTGCTGAGATCTTTGATGTTATAAGGGCCACACCTATATGATTGGATGGGAGATAGGAAATTCATCACAGGGATCACATCAGTCGCCCTGCTAGACAGGAGTCCAGGGAAGTAAATATTGTAGGAAGAAATAGCCAGGGAATTGTTATGGCTAGGCTTGTATAGGCCCTAGGGCCGATAGCTTAGTACCAACCTATGAACTTATGAACCATAAGAACTCTAACTCCTGACAAATAAGACTATGGCATGGTAGTGATGCATGTGAGACTGAATGACTTGAGATGCAAAACCCTAAGTGACATTAAATAAAGGCATACCAGAAGCTCCCATGCATGTTACAAATGCAGTAAGACACTGGTCCTCCTGAGTACAAAGCTTTCTTGAACTCGAGTGATGCTTAGATATAAAAAAAAGATAACTGGTTTCAATAACTGCTTAAAAGGATGATGTAATTCTAGGGAGATCCATTATGTGCCAGTATGGGATGAGATGTTTGACCGTACTGCTTGCTTCACTAAGGAGGGCCTCCACCTCTCATTCTATTCTGCACAGTGGCTAATACCTTTGTTGCCCCTGTGCCTTTTTAAGAAGAATCTAGGTGATCGACATTACAAAATAGCTAACACATCAATCCAAAAATTAGGTCACAGTAAGGTGACTCTTCAGAATGCCAGAAGTCTAAAAAATTAATTGCCTGATCATGAGGAATACATGCATTTGGAAAATATCCATGCCCGTGTATTTATTGAGATTTGGCTTTATGTAAGGAAAGCACTCCCTCTGTACTGAGATTTTTGCTTTTGTGATCCCTTCAGACTCAATGACAATTATGATAGAATCTCCATGTTGGTCAAGCAACATACTGCCCTTAGAAAGATCCACAGGAGCCTACATAACTCGTTAAACTATATATCACTCAAGACAAATTAATTATTAACTAATAGGTTCTTACAGATCATACTGCTGTTTCCTAATGACTATGGAAGATTCCTCAGTTTTGTAAGTGATCTCCCTATCAGCAAAAAACTGTTATTTTTCTTGACTTTTACAACCCTTAAAGATATTGGAACACCTATATTTCAATGTAAGATCTGCTCCAAAATTTCTAAAATGAATTAAAAATACTTTGACCAGTTGGTAAATAAACTTGCTAGAGGACACACTTCTTACTTGATTCTTACACATATGGCTGTCTCGTGCAGTATGCCTCTGGAATCTTCCCCAGTAATGTCAGACCACAATCATTTGGTCTTCTCATTTAAACTCCCAAAATAATCTACAGGAAACTGCACTGAATATAACGATTACAAGCATGTCAGTCTCAACTTACACTATGATGAAGTGTCAAAACTCACTTAATATCATACTGCCACTAACTACGTCATGACTCCAAGTTTCACCAAAGAATGCCACACCAGTTTAGAAAAAAATACATAGAGTCTCACAGGAAATTCAAAAACAAATCTCCCTGGTAGTCTATTACCATAAATAAACTGTATAACAAAACAAAGAATGAAAGCCCTTAAATTATATTGGCAATTCAATTTCCTTTTCTCAATGATAATATTAAAAGCAATCCACAAAACTGGAAAATACTATTAGGTCCCCTAAAACTACCCATGAACCAAGGCTGGAAGCTGAAGCCAAAGAAAATTATAAATCCTTCTTTAGCTATGCTACAAATGAAGTCACAATATGTTACAATGCTGTGAATCAATTCATAATGACACTTCCTGTTCTGATCTAACAGACATTGCTAACATCCTTGCAAACAAATTTAGTGCAAACGTCACTCCCATCACTTTCATCCAATATCCTGAAAAACATAAATCCCTAATTCCCATGATTATCTCTAAAGATCATTTTCAAAAATTGCTAACTAAGACCAAAAATACTTGCTACAATGGAGCTGATAATATAATTTATTGCTTAATTGTGTTGCATATGCCCCTGCAGACTCACTCCTTAAAAACTTTAACCAAAGTAGTGGTGCATTGCAGTGATTATGCCCCTTCATAGAGATGACCTCAAAACTGAGTTGGGTAATTACAGACCTAAAAGCCTTACAAGCCTTATCTGCAAAGCCATGGAACTTACTATGCCACTTCTTATAAACTATCATATTAATAATTAGATTTGACCTCCAAAGATTAGGCTTTATGAAGCATAGATTGTATCTATGCAGTCTGGTAATCTTCTTTGAAAGGGTTATGGAGGCTGCAGACAGTGACCATGCAGTACAGTCTGTGTATTCTGACCTGGCCAAAGCCTTTAACACTATTCTCCATTTTGTCATTATACAGAAGCTAAATGCTCTATAAAGTGACCCATATGTGGAAAGATGGATAGCAAATTGGATGAAAAACAGATCTTACACAGTGTCAGTTGAAGCTGTCTCATCAAAAAGTATAAACAAGAGCAGTGGTGTTCCTCATGGCTTAGTACTGGGAAAACTCCTGATTAGCATTTACATCTTCAGATGTAAATTGTAGGTTGCTGCTAAGTACCCCTCTGATAAACAAATCCTCTAGAAAGACCTCTACTTAATAAACTCTTGGTGTACTAAAATGGACTCATACAAAATGCAAAAAAGTACAATATCATCATGTTTGGTAGATAAACAGTAGAAATAAAGTGTTTTAATAAAAACTATTACTAATATTGATATTATTATTATTATATCATCATCATCATTATTATTATTGCATTTAATAGTTTCCTTCATGCATTGTTGTGCATTAACATTGCTAATCTTCTACTATTAGCAATGTTTCCCCAATGTGCATAAAGAAACCAAAATCCTTAAAAAACTAGTCCAACTGAGAAGGATCTGAAAAATGGAACAGGAACTAAACCTTAGCCCCATAAGCTGTTTCCTACTCAGAAGCTTCTGGATAGAACATAACTTTTTTTGGACTTAAAAAATGGTATTTGTCCTACTTGATTAATGAATTACATTAAATTAATGTAATTGATTTCTTTGGTTATAAATCTTTGCAGGATTTAAAACTGAGCAATATGTTTGGATTTGTATAATAACAAAGGGAATATTTTATTTATGTGATGAAGATGATAAGGGAATAATACAGGGGTAGGATGATGTGATGACTTTTTTGGCTCTTGAAGATAATTCTTTGATAATTGACTAGGTCATATAGAAGGATTTCCTAACTATGCTGGTAACAGGATGATCAAATGAGAGAGAGAGCTGTTCATGTAAGTACCCTAGGATCTCTGTACTTATGCCCGAGTTCATGAAGCTCAGGCGCAAGGGCCAAAAAGGGGTATACCTTTCAAAAAAGGGGGCCCCCCCAAAATCCCTGTGTCAGGTGCAGCCTATGGGATAAATTAATGTGCGCTTAACACATCGGCGTGGATAAGAAAAATGCGTGCGCAGTTACAAAAGGGGCGTTATTAAAAACTGCCCGGTGAAAAACCCAAAAA
>NW_025053078.1:0-10972 GCF_019279795.1 Protopterus annectens | reverse complement strand
ACAAGTTCATTAGACCACAATTAATCAAATAAATTAAAATTAAAGGAAAAAAACCAAAAATTTCAATTTTTTAAAAACCCAAAAATTCATCAAAAAAAATTAAAAAAAAGGTCTGCACCACCCACATTTAAAGCTAAATACCTACATTTGTATAAAAAGCTAAATACATTTATATATAAAAAATATGCAAAAAAAAAAAAAAAAATCACAAAATAACAAAATAAATTGCCAAAGCACCATCGGATATGAAAGATTTCTGTAAAAGATTTCTGTAAATCAGGATCTAGTCTAATGTCTCATAGACTATGCAAGACCTTCCTAAAAGGTACCTTTCTGTTAAGACCTCCCTTCAGAGAACCTCCTCCTCCTTGGGACCTCAATCTAGTATTATCATCTTTGATTCTGCCCCGTTTCAAACCAACATCATCTTGTTCATTCAAATTTTTATCTTGGAAAACACTCTTCCTGACAGCAATTACTTCAGCCAGGAGAGTGTCAGAGTCGCAAGCCTTGTTATCCATCCACCTTATTTGATCTTCCATAAAGATAGACCCCGGGATTCATGAAGCTCGGTGCAAGGCTGGTGTAGTATACGTCAGGCGTAAGTATATATATGAGAAGTCGCGGCCATATGCATAGTAATGAAGGCTGTGGCACGCAGCCGCCACAGCTACGCATAGTGGTCGGCGCGAAAGTATGGGCGACGGTTGCGCAGATGGAGGCATGTCAATGTTGGCCGTCGATGAGCAACCTAAACTGCTGAATATTATATTCCGCTTCTGCAATAGAAATCGCGACCTATCAGTGTCTGTGGAGACTGAAATGTATGCAAAGCATGCAAGATAGTCCCAGAACAGAAAAATGAAGAGCAAACACAAATGCACGGTAGGGAATAACTGGTCCTACCCGGAACAAATGACATGAAAAACCGCGGCTCGTAGTCCAACGTGTGAAGTTGAGCTATACCATGTGGAAGTAAAATGTATCATATGTTAAAGCCACCAGGAGTTACCGCCCAGCCCAATGGAGAGGGTCACCAGCTGACCCATAATGTGAGGGAGGGTACATAGCTGTGCAGATGTGTCCATAAATAAAATACATGAGCAGAAATGTAGATATATGTAGCACCGTGATGTCTGAATCAATATAACTCCACAGTGGGATGCAATAGTCACATACAAAAGGAATGTCCAGACAGTTACGTACCAAATGATAGGAAATAGAATACGTAAATCCAAACAGAAGGAGCATAGAAACAGCTGCAACAATAAGGACACATGTAGGCCTAAAGGAACAGTATGATCCGCATCATTAACTAAGATTACCACCTGTCCCACTTTTGTGAGCGTATTGTGTCCCTGTGGGCAGATGTGTCCTGACACAAACTTATAACCATGGCAAATATCCATAGATTATAGGACATAATTATTCCTCAGACATCATGTAATAGTTGCATTGGGGAAATAAAGCCTTCTTGTACGTATGTATATGACATAAATGTCATAAGAAACAGAATGCTACAAGACTAAGCTGAGATATAGGCAAGACTTGTAAGTTCTATCTGCCGAACTGACCATAGGTATGTGTCAGCTTGTAAAATGTGCTGTGTTCACTGCAAATGTCACACTGTGGCCAATTGAAAAGGTGGAAACACTACCGTCGACTGTGGGGAGGCATTGTCCACACTGGGGTCGGATATGTGTATGAATAGCATGGACATAGGAAAAGGTGCCATCCTACCAATGAGTACAACAGGTTTGCAAAATCCTGAAGTCAGCAGTATAAGCCGAACTTGTATGTGACACAGTCAAATGGGTAGTACCCGGGTATACCAACCAAGTAATGAAAGTGAAGTATAGGCATGTACCTACGTGCGTGAGGTATAGCATCGGAAAGCAAACATGGCAGGATAGTCCACACACAACCATAAAGCGTAGCCGGCTATGTGTAGGGTAAGTCAATGTGCTACTCTGGCCGCAGTCATGGGCCAACAACCAAAGTAGTGATCTATCGGGTGTGAGGAATTTATGCGGTGAGGGTGGATGGTAATGGTAAAATCTGCAAAGGCTTATACTGTGTCATATGCAGAAACGCTGAACCGGAGGTGTACGAGGGGGCAGCGGGTGAAGTGGAAAGAAACACAAATACATGGAGAAACAGCTGCAAGAGAGGCAGATAGGCCACAGTGTAGAACACAATCCCACAAACATATGAATATGGAAATGTGCGATACAAATGTATAGATATGCCAGCGCCACATCCCCACAGATTGGTCCTGATGGAACTGGCCATAACAAATGCAACACACCTGATGCATATAATGGTTTTACCCAGCATACCTCCACATCGTCGACAACCACACCGCACCAGAATCGCCCACCAAATCCAGCTGTACTCTGGCCTATTGGTTCAAGCAGACACAGCTACACATAGGTGTGACCCCTACGCATAGCGTAGTAGGTATTGTCAAATTTAGGCAGTTTCAGGATTGCAAACCATGCATCCCCGCATTGTAAAACCCCTGCACATTTTCAGTAAAGTTCAAAGAACTTTCGGACATCGGCCTTGTTTTGGTCTTGTCCACTTTTTTGGTGGTATTCCTCACGGGATAACTCAACCTGTGTAAATAGTAGAATGGGTATGATTCATTACGATGTCCAAACCTGTAGACATTTGGACACAAGTTAGAACGTGAAGTAGAGGTCCATGACACTGTCCAGACCTACGTGGGTCATGCATAACCTTACTACCCAGGATAAAACACCTTCCCGTCGGATGCACGGAAACCGATATGAATAGGTGGGAGAATATATTGCACACATTCGCGATAGTGGCAAAATGGCATAAGGGTGAGGGAAGACACTGACGCTAACAGGATAACCCTTGAGCAAGTGTGAGGGATACTTCATTGTATGCAGGCGTAAACCGCCATATCAGCCTGTCAACCTGTGTAAGCTAGATATCTGACAGAGCCATGAATACAAGTGAGACAACAAAGGTCCAAAAAGCAGGGACAATTTGCAAAGATAGCTCTTAGAATTTATTTATTTATTTATTTATTTTCAGTTTGATTACTGGGGAAGTCCACTGGGCCAAGACGTGCCTATTTTCAGTGGAGGCCCGGGGAGAAAAGTCTACCAAGCTAAATACAATGAAATAAAGGTTACATAATGTTAAAAGGTAAAATACAAGAGTACAATTCATACAGTCAGGAAATACACATAATAAAATGTACATAATAAGACAGTGCAAATTCAGATTTTTTTTTAGTGGCAATACAGATATTTACAATATACTTACATAATTTGAGCCTAAGTGAGTCAGCTAAGCTTGCAGTTAAGCTTCGAGGGTAGAGAGGAGCAGGAAAGTATGGAGAGCTCCAGAGGAGAGAGATCCCTAGAATTTATATCAGGTGAAAGCAGGAACATTTCCATTTGGATGGAGAAACATAGAACTATGATAGAAAAACAGTTTGCACAATGGCATTAATGTCCGGAGTATGAAGTCAGAAACCCAACTGTCTGCCAGAATGTTCCGACTTGCCCTTAAAAGCTGAGCTACTGCTGTGCCAGTGAACACAACCGCGTGATTACAGAGGTCCTGCACTACATACCACTCAAGTGTCCAGATATTAGCAGAATGCCCAGAGTGTTGGCCCATATTGTTGTTGTGTGCCTCCGACAATCTGCATCTGTCCCGTAAATAGCTGAGGATTGACGCCACTAAATAATGAGAATTATTTTGAGTTTAAAGACTCCACGCCCTGCAGAAAAGTCATCATGCCGCGCAAAACCTATAGTATTCTATCAACGTTCTAAACTTATAAGGACAATAGTTAAAATGTGTCCCTATTAGTCCCCCCATCATGTAGGGTTTGCACAGATTTGTTGCTCTAAGAGGTTGAGAGGTATGGTCATGGTACTGTACAACTGCATACCTGTAGTCCCATCATCCCCGTATGAATGAATACAGGTAATAGTCAAATGTGAATGGGAACAACTTCAATTCCGCGGGAGTGTAGACTGCAACAACCCGCACCCATAATATGTATTGCCATCAGAATAAGCTGCTGATGGTGCTTCGCAAACACCTGTGTCTATAAACACAGGTAAAAAGTAATTCAGCGAATAGGGAGAAACCCCGTCCGGTATGTTTCTGCCTGGACATTTAAGAACTCGCCAGGGAAGTTCCGTTTCACTGTATGACAAGCCTAAACCCAGAGATTACCACATCGAAATTCTGACAATCAAAGACGTGTATGTACCACGACTATATGCCTTGGTGTTCTGCATATCCTTGGAGTGATTAACAATGCAGCTGGGGTCCACAGCAGTAGGCAATAGGGAATGAATATGTAGTAATCGCAGATTTTTCCTGCAGCAGGAGGTCGGATGCCTGTGTTGTAAGTGAAGCGGTGAGGCATATGTTGATGTTGCTAAGTACTATGGGTATGCATATCAATGAGGCAGAACAGCAAGAGAATAGTGGTTCTGGCATCTGGCCAACGTGAATGCAGTCCCTGTTGACCTATGACCACTGCACATATAACTTTAAAGTGTAATGAATTTATTTGCGCTGCTGTTGTACTACTAATATTTAAATATGTAAAGATGAACATGTAAGTTTTGGTATCAGTCCATAAACCGGATTGCTACAGATATGTAAGTGTTAAGTGGCCGGGGAAGTATGAAAGGCCAATGCTAGTTGGTCAAATATCTATTAAAACATATGTAACCCAGCAATATGGACATGCAAGTGCACCTGCACGCGGTGTAATCCGCCAATAAAGCATAGCAATGAATGCTGCTTTCTCCTCGCGCTATCTATACATGGCTCAAATCTGTTAACCCTGTAAAGTAGCGAAACCGACAAAGTTTCATGCAAACTACATTGGTACAAATAGGGACAATGTCCAGATATGTGCCAGAACAAACATAGAAAGTGGATAGAATAACAGGTGTGTCACTAGCATGCGACATCTCTGAAGGGTATGAAGTCGTGAATCCTGTACTGCTTCGGTCATTATTTTCCAATGTCAGTCTTTACGAAATGATATGCCACTAAATTGCCAGATAGACACAAGGTTAGCGGAAAACAGAATCGTAAGATGGCAGGCAAAACAGCTGTACATTCCTGGCGTATAACAATCTGTACAGTTGAAAGCGGTATGATATGGATATAAGGATTAAGCTGACCCGCTATATGGGTGCAGCTGTAGCATTGTCGCCACACAGCAAGAGTGTTCTCTGTTCCATTCTCGGCTGGGGTGCCTTTCTGTGTCGGAAAGCCCGTATGTCCTCCCCTATGCTCGCGGTGGGTTTCCTTCGGTGCTCCGTTTCTCCCACGCTACAAAGACATGCATCTGGAGTTTTCCTTTTCCCCGGGGCCTCCGCTGAAAATTGGGCTTCGCTTCCAAAGCTTCGGACTTTCCGGTTAACAAATCGTTAAATAAATAAAATAAATAAATAAATATAGATATATGTATAGGCCACATTAATCCACAGACGTAAACCTCAAAGCAAATTATGAAATGAGGAAATGTACAGACATATGTATATATGTACATGTATGCATATCTATACACAACAAACATATGTCCCTGTACATACAGGCAAACACATGTACATAAATAGGCCACGGTATAGCTATTATGGATAGACAGACAGACATGCATGAAAGGGGAATAAACTACTGCTTTCCAAACCATTGGCCGGAAAGTACCAGTGTGACAGGCCGCAAGTTCTACACAATTTTAAACATGAATATAGGTGTCCATTGCAGGTAACCCCAAAATTGATCCCATACTAAATGTCAACCGCCATTACCATTGAAAAGAAGTCACACCTGCAAATACGAGCATAGCTGTACACATGCAACAGTAGCAGGTGCAAGGGTAATAAATACAGGTCGATAGAATGTATTGACGCATAACCTGATACCCGAGAGAGTGGGGAGTGCTTAGAAGCGTCTTCACACTTTATACCACTACATTAAATACATGCGTTCTAATGGGTACTGTGGAGGGGTGTCAGGTATGGGAACTCATGGGTAGCGCAGAAATGGGTTTAGGTGTTGGTTGGCACAGATTTATTAGGGTCCTACCCCATGGGAGTGATGATAATATACCTATGTGGGTATAGCACACATTAATTCCTATATTCTCCAAAAAGGTTCAACCCATCTACTGATATTGTGTAAAACCATTGGGGAAGACGAGAGGACCTATATCAGTGTCATGTAGGCGATTATCGTGGATGGACATGTGTACCAATTAAGATGGTAACCATACTCTGCCAAAACTGTCAGGAATAAGACAGCTGGACTAAGGCATAGTACATGAAATAAAATAGGGACTATATTAAATATACCCCAGACAAAGTCAGAATGTTGATAGAATAATGGCGAAATGTAGGAATAATATGAAAATGTCATGAGGGTTAATACAATCATGAAATAGAAATGTCAGTCATTATTATCTAACCCGCGACAACTCCTAATGCCTCAGCCAGTATTTTACCAGAAAGGCACATTATTAAGTGACAAGTGTAACAAGACTCAGCAGGTCAAACTCGGGCATTTACCCATAATGTGTACAGGTGAGAGGTATGAAGGTAACCTGTCCTAAAATAAATGTACAGAATTAGTGATACCAGGTGGACAGGTGAGAAGAAGGACATCAGGACAAATGACAAAACATGTACAAGTCAAAAGCATACCTTCGTACTTCTCACAAATGTGAATGACAAATTTATTCCCCGTGAAAGTCTGGGAATGGAAGGTTAATAGACCTCAAAAGAATGTGTCCCTCAGGGTGTCATGGTAAATACCGAGAAGGTTCCAGTCCCCCTGAATACTGTGACGTGAGCTCTGCCACTGAATTTGAAATCGCAGTCACCGTAGATAGAATAATTAGTGTGGATAAAGCACCTGTTGGCCTTTGTGAGGAATACAACCCCTCTGCAGGTGTGTGTGTCCTGGGTAATATAAATGTAATGGCATATGGCCCAGTGATGCCGCTTATACATTGTGTGTGTGTATCGGGTGTAAGAAAACGGATATCCTGTATCAGAAACATAAATTGGCCAACCGGATGAGATTTTATTTGCAGAATGTGCAGAGTTCTGCCCTCATATGTTTTGGTGTGTGTTCCTCTTAAAAGTCTGTACCTTTCCTGGCAAATAATAATTCGAGAACTGAAGTCATTAAATAATGACAAACATTTGGGTTTAAGACTCCAAATCCTTCATAGAAAAGCTTCATACTAATGCAAAACCTATTATCTCTGTCAATTATCAACGCTCTGTAAGAGCAATATTTAAAATCTGCCCCTAACCGTCTCCCCCCACTCATGTTAGGCCGTTTGTCCAGATTTTTGCTCTAGGAGGTTGAGAGGTATGATCAGGCCAGGATACATGTCTGCGAAACAGCATTATCGCACTGCAACATAACTCAGAAGGTATGAAAAGCGCTGCAGTAGTGGAAGTTCAGTATTGGGCGCAGGTATGTGCTTCCTATTACGTCAAATGACACAGCAGTCTACATGAAAGTACCTATAGGGCTGTCACCTTTACAAATGACAAACAGTGGGACATACCCACAGCCATGCACACACACCACAAATAGACACAACACACAGCAAAGTTTGTGGCCATGATACACGAAGCCTCTCGGTGTGTAATGCAGCGAGAGTGAGAGTACAGCAAGGAAAGATGTCTGCAAAGCTTTTCAGCAAACTTCAGTAGGGGGCGCGTGTAAGCACTGCCCAGAATACGAAAGTTGCACGGATAATGTTGGTATTTCTGGTAACATAATTCCCATTTGTATATGTGAAAAGCTATGCGTAAATATGTGGATACATGAAACAAGTCGTCAGTTGTCCGTGCAAGAGCACAGTTATGTGCAGAATGTCGCACCGATGTTAGGCTTACTCAACATTCTGCACGCTAAGCTAAACGGAGCAATGACAGTTGCACATACGGGTATGGAATAAGCAGTCGAAGAAGCATGCCAATGTCCAAATCTAAGGCCAGTGGCATTATTGTCCATTGATATCACAGTGCCCACTGTTGTCCCTCTGCATCTCTGGTGTGAAGCGTAGCACAGCACCGACAGAACGCCGCTTTCGGCGCTTCATAACAAGTCAAATATGTATAATATACATAGAAAATGTAGGTTTAGTTAGATGTTAGTACGCCATGCAGCATGAATGGTAAGCTGGAGACAACATGGCTACTGCTGCAAGTAATCGGGGTTGTCATGTGTGGAAGCACTCTTGTCAGAGGTGTAATCGAAGCATTTGTGAGGCAATCTGATGCAAGTCAGGTTGAGGATAGTGAATCACAACATACGTCATGCTAGCGGGGCCAAGCCTCTACAGGTGTAGTGTGGGATAAGGGGACTAGTAGAGTAGAAGATAGGCAGGACAAACATATGAGTGTGTATGTATAAAACCACTAATCTTACCGAGCAGTGTCACAAAGTTTTGCTGTTACTACTCAGTGGAAGAAAAGCTGTCATGAGCTAATCCTAGGAAAGCCGCAGAGACTGGACGGTGCACGCTATGGATACCAGCCGGCAAAATACCTGCAAACCTACCCACAGTGTGTCCGTACCGTAAGTGCCAGTAAGCCTGGTCAAAAGCATACGCATACGCTGTGTCAGCCCGCGGTGCACGTAAGTTGAAGAACGAGTAAGCTGGTGTACCTAATCGATGAAGCCCGTAGTAATGTCGCTGGTACGCCAGTGTATGTGTTTGTAAGCATGTATGACATGTGTACTACACTACTATCACACACGCATTCGCACACTCAGACACACATGCCGCTGCAATACTAAGCACACATCAGTGCGAAATGGCACATGGATGGAGAATACATCAGCCAGAATTAACAGTGCTGTAAACTATGCTACATTAGCGGTCACAGCTGTAATGTGCATCATGCCTGCCGATATACACCACCTGGAAGTATCACAGTTTGTGTGAACAGTGTCTAACATCAATACAGTGGAATAAAGCCACCATGTGCATCAGCACCAGGTTAGTCCCCGGCCTCCGCATCAATGTGCCAGCTACACATCACAGGTGGTGGCACAGGTGACATCATATGCACGCCAGGGGTGTGGTGTTACATTTCCAGAGCTGTCATTGAGCCATCCAATCTACACGCAGGTGTGTGTGTGTGTGTGTGTGTGTGTGTGTGTGTGTGTGTGTGTGTGTGTGGTGGTCAAACAGGGCTTGCATGGCCCGCAATGGTGATGCAATGGGTTTGTGTATGTGATAGCCCTGGGGCTATTTGCGGCACGTGCAGGTGTGTACCTGCATATGTACAAGTACAGCAGGTGTCAGCCATATACAAGAGGTTGTGGACAGTCACAGACTGAATCTGCCAGGCTGTTGAGATCGGCCATTACTGGGCCAGGTGGACAGCCCTCCATGCATCCAACACTAACACAGTTCTGCTTCGTCACTGTATACAATATTTATATAGTCCTGGAATCTGTACCTCACAACCTGTGGATAAATGTGAGTCAGTAATGCTAACCTGAGTTGTATAGAATTGCTGGGGTTACTTACATACGGATATGAGCCATAATTCCGCCCTGCAAAGTAATAATCACTGCGGACTGTCACCCAGATGTGCATACGCCATGCAAAGGTGCTGCACTAACAGTGTTTCCAATGCCCCTTGGTAATACCCAGCAACACAATAAATCGTCACTCATACTGTAAGTATAATCCACGCCATCACTACAGCACACAGTATGTGCACTATCACAGAGCTCCTTGTAGATGTACAATACGCCCAAGCGTGATCAAGTACAAGATAATGCAGCACATTCAAGGAGTGATAATCTCAACATACATATTTCATAGCCTATATCTATATCTATATATATATATATATATACATATATATATATGTAGATAGATAGATACAAGATGACATTACACACACACACACACACACACACACACACACACACACACACACACACACACACACACACACACAATACACAGGGCAGGATTGGGAGCAGAACACAAATGTAACCATTGTACCACACAACAGCATTACGCAGTTACAGAACACACAACCGTGATTAGTAGATCACAGCATTCACACAGGCATACGTCTAGCCTGCAGACAGCAGCTTCAAAGGCAAAGATGCTGCACAGATGTTATGGTGAGTGAATACTACTGTTGTCATGCAGCTGGAAACACACACACTTGGCAGAGCTGGGAGTCGAACATACACCTAACTACCCTATCACGACTCTGCCAGCATTAACGATGTACACAGAATCGCCGCTACTGGAGATTGGCACAAACACAGCAGTCCCAGAGGCATTCTTCTAGGTGCGTGTCATCATCCACAAAGGCAAAGACGTCGGCAGGAAATATCTGTGGTGTGAGGCATCTAAAAGCATGACCTGAGTCCCCATGCAGACGGGAGCATTAATACGTCATCAACACAACAATACACTTGGCAGAGCTGGGAGCCGGAACATACTCCTAATCACGCTTATTACACTACAGCATACAACACATTTACAGAAAGTAAGCTACCGAGATTACTTAAACACAGCAGTCCCAGAGGACGATTCTTTCTAGAAAAGTGCGTGGTCATCCGACAAAGGCAAAGACGCTGCAGGAAATATACCAGGTGACATGAGACGCTCAAAAGCATGCACCTGGAGTTCCCATGCGGATGGGAGCATGCGGACACACACACACACACACACACACACACACACACACACACACACACTTGGCAGGGCTGGGATTTGAACATACACCTAACTACCCTATCACACTACAGCATAACACATTTACAGAACGCGCTACCAAGATTACTAAACACAGCAGTCCCACAGGCATTCTTCTAGGCGCGTGTCATCATCTGCAAAGGCAAAGATGTCAGCAGGAAAATTTTTATTCTGTTTGGGGGGGTTGGGGGGGGAGGAAAAAAC
>NW_025053077.1:0-4186 GCF_019279795.1 Protopterus annectens | reverse complement strand
CCTGTAGAGTTTCAGACTCTTAGTTTTCTAAATTTTGACATTCTGGAAAATCAGTACTTTTTGAGGTAATCAGTTATGTAGGGGGGCCCTTTCTATAGAGTTTCAGCCTACTTTTCCTCTTGGAGAAAAAACAGTTTTCAGGTGTATTTTTCTCTTTGCAAAAAGAGGCTGGAAATGCATAGAGTAGGCAAAAAATAATAAAGGGTCATACTGAAAAAGCAAGATCTGTGAGAACCAGGATTGCAGTACCCCTCCATAGGGGGGAAAGTATTTGTCTACCTGTAGAGTTCAGCTCCCTTGCTTTCCTTCTTAGAGAAACTCCAGTTTTCAGGCATATTTTTCTCTGGTTAAAATAGGCTGGAAATGCATAGAGAATGCTAAAAACAATAAAAGGTCATATTAAAAGAGCAATATATGCCAGAGCCAGGATCATATTTTTCCCGGGTAGAGAAAAAAATCTGGAAAAAGCCTAAAATGATGGGGGAAAAATTTAAAATTTTAAATATTGCTTTTACAAACATAGAAAGTTGATAGAAAATGGGTTTTTGCATTCATGAATTTTGAAAAGGATGGGGGTTTTTAAACTCAAATGTTTTCTATTTGTACTTCAATTCTCAGCTTTTTGCCAGAAAAGAAAGATTTTAGGAGGCATACCAAAAATATGGAAAAATCTGGACATTCTTTAAAATTGTCATCTGAGAGGTATTTTTTTAGGGGAAGGCCCCAATAAAAAAAACTTCTATAATGTCAAAGTTTAGGCCCCCCAAAAAACCCGTTTTTTTGACCATATTTAAAAAAAAAGCATTGTCTTCAGCCCCTTTTGTGTCTACCCTTTTATTAAAATCCATTTTGGAAAAATTTTGTTTTTCTTAGAAAGGCTGATGAATTCTTAAAACAAAAATTTGGGGAAAAAAATTAATTTTAGGGAAGGGTTTTTTTGGACCATTCTTTTCTCCTCTTTTAAAAGAAAAAGGGTTAGGCCCCTTTTTTCTGATCATTAAATTTTCTCTGTTCCATCTCTGAAAAAATTTCAAGTTTTTTAAATGGTAAAAGATTTTTAAAAAAAAAAATCTTATAAAAAGATTCATAGATTTTTACCTATTGAGGAAACTAATATTTTAAAAAAATTTGTTTTAAAAATTTTTTGTCTAAAAATAAAAATCTTAAACAAAAAGGTCATAGAAAAAACCTTTTTAGAAAATCCCTTTAAATTTCACCTTCTTAGAAATTTTCCCTAGAAAAAAATTTTCAAAATCTAAAAAAAATAGCGATTTGCTAAAATAAAAAAGTCTAATGAGAGAAACTTAATACAAAATTTCTTTTTCAAACCCTTTTTTAAGGATTTTCCTCCAAAAATATTTTCATCTAAAAAATTGTATCAAAAAATAGTTATTAAAAATCTAAAATAGCAGGTGATTCTCTTTTTAAAAACCTGGAAAAATAATCAATTTTCTGAATTTTTCCTCTGTTTTGAAAAAAATGGGTTACCTTAAAAATATTGCCCTGCCCAATTTTAAAAAAAAACCCCAATTTTTCTTTCTTATTTTTTCTTTACCTTTCTTACCATTACAGATTTTCGATCTTTTTTTTCTAAATTAGCAAATCTTTTTCAGGCTTCTCTTTCAATCTTTTTTCTTTGGAAAAACATAAATGCATAGAAGAGCTAAAATAAGTCGGAAAAATTTCCTTTCCCGTTCTTTTCCTGTAGATATCAAGGTATTAATTTTTTTTCTGAGTTTTCCTTTTGCATATTTTTCTCTGTAAAATGGGAAAAAAAGGGGTAGTAAAAATGTAAAAAAAAAATAAAAAATAAAAAATTTAAAATTTCCCGGAAGGGAGTACCCTTTTAGGGTGGATAGTACTCTGTCTACCTGAAGTTTCAGCCTCTTTGCTTTTCCTCTTGGAGAAAATCCAGTTTTCAGGCATATTTTCTCTATGTAAAAATAGGGTGGAAAATAGAGAAGGGTAAAACAAAAATGGTCATACTAAAGAAGATTGCCAGGCCAGGATTGCAGAAACCTTTTTTTAGGGTGGATAGTACTCTGTCTACCTGTAGAGTTTCAGACTCTTTTTTTCCCAAATCTGACATTCTGTGAAAATCTACATTTGAGAGGTATGACCAGTACAATTATGTAGGGTGGATAGTACTCTTTCTGTCTGTAGAGTTTCAGTATCCTAGCTTTTCATCTTTTGGAGAAAAAAACAGTTTTCAGGCATATTTTTCTCTATGTAAAAATATGCTGGAAATGCATAGAGAAGGATAAAAACTAAAAAAAAATGGCCATACTTAAAAAGTAAGATCTGCCAGGGCTAAAATTGCAGAACCCTTTTGTAGGGTGGATAATACTCTGTCTACCTGTAGAGTTTCAGACTCTTAGCTATTTATAAATCTCGACATTCTGCGAAAATCAGTACATTTGAGAGGTATGGCCAGTACAATTATGTAGGGTGGATAGTACTCTTTCTGTCTGTAGAGTTTCAGTATCCTAGCTTTTCATCTTTTGGAGAAAAAAACAGTTTTCAGGTATATTTTTCTCTTTGTAAAAAGAGGCTGGAAATGCATAGAATAGGCTAAAAATAATAAATGGTCATACTGAAAAAGCAAAATCTGCGAGAGCCAGGATTGCAGTACCCCTCCATAGGGTGGATTGTACTCTGTCTACCTGTAGAGTTCAGCCACCTTGCTTTCCTTCTTAGAGAAACTCCAGTTTTCAGGCATATTTTTCTCTGGTTAAAATAGGCTGGAAATGCATAGAGAAAGCTAAAAACAATAAACGGTCATATTGAAAGAGCAAGATATGCCAGAGCCAGGATCATACTTTTCAACCTGTTAGAGCAAAAAATCTGGAAAAAGCCTAAAATGATGGGGGGACAAATTATGACAGATTTTAAATATTGCTTTTACAAACATAGAAAGTTGATAGAACAATAGGTTTTGCATTCACATGAATTTTGAAAAGGATGTGGAGTTTTAAACTCAAATGTTTGTCATTATTTAGTGACTTCAATTCTCAGCTTTTTGCCAGAAAAGTACAGATTTTAGGAGGAACACACCAAAATATGAGGCAAGAATCTGGACATTCTGCTAAAATATGTACATTTGAGAGGTATGGCCAGGATAGCAGTATGCTTATGTAGGTTGGATAGTACTCTGTCTACCTGAAGTTTTTCAGCCTCTTAGCTTTTCCCTCTGGGAGAAAATCCAGTTTTCAGGCATATTTTTCTCTATGTAAAAATATGCTGGAACTGCATAGAAGGCTACAAACAAAAAAAATATGGTCATACTTAAAAAGCAAGTTGTGCCAGGGCTAGGATTGCAGAACACTTTTGTAGGGTGGATAGTACTGTGTTTACCTGTAGAGTTCCAGCCGCCAGGCTTTTCCCTTCTTGGAGAAACTACATTTTTCAAGCATATTTTTCTCTATTAAAAATAGGCTGGAAATGCATAGAGAAAGCTAAAACAGCTGAATGGTCCCACTGAAAGAGCAATATATGCCAGGAAAGCCAAGATTATTATTCTACCTTTATGGTGGATAGTGCCTGTCTACCTGTAGAGTTTCAACTTCCCAGCTTTTCAATTTTGGAGAAAATACAGTTTTCAGGCATATTTTTTTTTATGTAAAAAATAGGATGGAAATGCTTTTAGGAAAGATAAAACAATATACTGTCAGCCGGAAAGAGCAAGATATGCGAGGAGCCGTGATTGCAGCATCTTTTGTAGGTTGGATAGTACTCTGCATCTGTAGAGTTTCAGCCTCCTTAGCTTCTTCCCACTTAGAACAGGCTTCAGGCATATTTTTCTCAAATTAAAATAGGCTGAAAATGCAGAGAAAGCTAAAAAATACACAGACAGATTGAAAGAGCAAGAAATTCCAGAGCTGTGGATTGAAGTACCTTTTTGTAGGGTGGATAGTACTCTGTCTACCTGTAGAGTTTCAGACTCTTAGTTTTTGCTAAATCTGGACATTCTGTGAAAATCAGTACATTTGAGAGGTATGGCCAGGATTGCAGTACAATTATGTAGAGTGGATAGTACTCTTTCTATCTGTAGAGTTTCAGTCTACTAGCTTTTCCCATCTTGGAGATAAACCAGTTTTCAGGTGTATTTTTTCTTGTAAAATAGGCTGGAAATGCATGAAAACTAAAAAATTTTCCATATAAAAAAAATTAAAAGCCGGATTGCATT
>NW_025053076.1:0-14777 GCF_019279795.1 Protopterus annectens | reverse complement strand
TACAAAAATTTATCTGTTACTTAAAAAACCCCTACACTTCATTTTATTTTTTGCATCATCTTAAAATACTCCAATTGTATTTATTACTGCTTGGTGTAACTCATTCTAAGCCTTTTGGTTTAAACACTTGGGCTTCGGACCAGTTGTTTTGCACTGAGAGGGTTTGTGGTCTGCACTGTTGTGGCAGAACAGGTAGCTTATATCCTTCTAGGTTGGGAACTGCTGATTGACGGCTCAGTGTCTGTTATTCTAAAAGTGTATTAATTCTGGTTTAAGCACTTGGGCCTTCAGGCCACTTATTTTACATTAAGAGGGTTTGTGGTCTGCACTCTTGTGGGAGGAGAGGCTGGACTCTGCCCTTCTGAGCTGGGAATTTCTGGTTAAAGGCTTATAGTGCATGCATATCTGAACTGCTTCTTACTGAAGTTGGTGCGCCTTGTTTGCTGTGGCATAGACTGGATTCGGGCCTGCTGGATCTAGCTTTGTTTGTGTAACTTGAGCACTAATCCAGACATTCTCTAAAGTATTCAATTGTATTTATTACTGCTTGGTTGTAACTTGATTAAAGTGTACAGTACAAAAAGGAATGCCAAGGAGAGGTGGTTCAACGATAGACAATTTTATTCCACAAAATGAATGAATGAACGCTGTTCCAAAATCAATAAGGTGCCCCAAGTCCCTCCATGTGGACTTCATCAGATACAATGTGCTTAAAACCGAAGTTGCCATTTTTTTAGCATATATACACATACCCAAACTCCAACCAATCACAAAAATCATTCAATTAAAAAAATTGTTTTTTATATATGTAAATAAATAAATCAATTGAGTTCTTAAAACTTGTAAATAAAAGACCTATTACATGAAACTATGATTTTTAAAAACCTAAGATGTAAATAATAAGATGTAAATAATAAATATGTGACGTTTAATTTAACAGTTTAACAGTTATTTATAAGGCCACTAGATGGCACCTTATCCACTTACCAAAACAAAGTTTTTTAAAAATGTGGTTTTTAAGACAGAAAAGATTATGTAATTTAAATTAAACGTCACATATTTATTATTTACATCTTATTATTTACATCTTAGGTTTTTAAAAATCATAGTTTCATGTAATAGGTCTTTTATTTACAAGTTTTAAGAACTCAATTGATTTATTTATTTACATATATAAAAAACAATTTTTTTAATTGAATGATTTTTGTGATTGGTTGGAGTTTGGGTATGTGTATATATAAAATGGCAACTGTTTTTAAGCACATTGTATCTGATGAAGTCCATGGAGGACGAAAACGCATGATTTTGGAACAGCGTTCATTCATTCATTTTGTGGAATAAAATTGTCTATCGTTGAACCACCTCTCCTTGGCATTCCTTTTTGTACTGTATTGGTTTTGGTTGAAGGAGATTGCCGCTTTTCCTTGTTTGATTAAAGTGTAGCTATCATTCTAAGTCTTTTGGATTAAGCACTTGGGCTTCAGACCAGTTGTTTTACATTAGGAAGGTTTGTGGCAAGCACTGTGGTGGCAGGACAGGTAGCTTTCATCCTTCTAAGTTGGGAACTGCTGATTGAGAGCCCAATGTCCAAGTGAATTAGTTCTGGTTTAGGCACTTGGGCTTCAGGCCAGTTATTTTACATTAAGAAGGTTCGTGGTCTGCACTCTTGTGGGAGAAGAGGCTGGACTCTGCCCTTCTGAGCTGGGAATTTCTGGTTAAAGGTTTATAGTGCCTGAATATTTGAACTGCATCTTACTGAAATTGGTACACCTTGTTTGCTCTAGCATAGACTAGATCCAGGCCTGCTGAATCTAGCTTTGTTTATATGCTTGTTGTTTGTTTGCTTGTTATTTCCCTGGAAGCTAATTCCACCTAATACGCGGCTTCTCCAGGCGCTTCTGTGGATCACTAGTGATATCTGCATTGCTTACTGTACTTATTTCCTTGTTTCACTTGAAAGAAAGTTACTGTCATTTTTGCATTTAGTTACTTGTAACACATTGTACTCAAGTTACCTGGCACTTGATCACTAAAGCAATTATATAAGTCAGCACTAAAAATTAAAAGCACTACACCCTCACTCCCCACTGGCCCTTGTTTTCAATTATTAAGGAATTCCCAATATTATTGTAGCATGTCCAAAGGTCAGTTGTCAATCTCCTCTCCGGTCCAGCTGGTGAATCTGGGAATCTTGAGGCAATGTTATAACTGCCTCATGTACACAAACAACCCTCCCCTCCTCCCACATAACACAAATACTTGCGAGAGATGCAGCTATTTAGCCAAACTGGAGGCTGAGCTCTCTCAACTCAAGACTGGCAAGACCAGACAGGAGGAGAAGGCAACTGCACACACCACAAAACCAGCCTCACATAGTGCTACCACACCACTGAATCAAACACATAAACACACAAAGACATACTCGGAGGCTCTGAGTAAAAATTTACCTAAACAGCAGAGGCCTCCAAAGCAGACACCCACACAACTGCTACCTCAAGACACCCCACAAGCAACAGCTTACATAAACCACAAAAGCAGTGTGTACCGCAAAGAAGTCACAGCCCTTAAGGCCAAATACAACACCAAACATACTTGTCATGGTGACACCATAGTCAGACACACTGACGTCCCTCACCAGGCTGAACAAGGAGAGGGGTCACAGTAAGCTGCCTATCGGGCGCTAGAATCCGCCACTGCTTATAACACACACAAGCACCAGGTCACTCCATAGCAAGTACAAATATGACACAGTCATTGTCCATGCCTGGTGTGAGCGACCTGAGACACCTCCCTGGACTACATGAAAAGAGACATAGAGGCTCTCTGATTATGTAGCCCAGGCAGATATGACCCTGACCCTGAGCAGTATCCTTCCTTCACCAAGAATGATGCCACAATATAGAGACAAGATGATCAGCTTTAACAATTGGCTTAATGTCTGGTGTCATTCAAAGGGGATCCAGTGTCTGTCTGCCTGGGATGACATGCTTGACAAGCCACGCTGCCATGAGGGACGGCTTGCACCTGTCACCCTGGGATTCAGATATTGGCTAAGGCTCTTGCCACCCCCATAGTGCCTTTTTTAGGCAAGGCTCAAATTCTAAACCTACCACCCTAGAAAACAAAAATGGGAAGAAACTGAGGGTAATGCTGCTCAATGCCAGAAGTCTAAATCTCAAAATGCATGCACTTCGAGGCCCTTCTCAGTATGGAGAACATCGATGTCTGTGCTGTAACTGAAACCTGGTTCAAGGCTCCTGAGAGCACCCGGCACTATTAGGTTTTACCTCATATCATGCGTTCCGCCCCAAAACCAGGACCACACCACAAAAGGAGGTGTATCCATATTCATAAAAGATACCCACACCCCCCGGGTGGTGGCAATGCAAAGCCGGAAACCATCCAGGTGCAACTAACCATAGGCAAAACTGCTCTACAAATTGTAGCATGCTACAGGCCACCCTCTCAAACTCAGGAACCCCACACAGCCTTCCTGAAGACACTGGAGGGTATAAATGTATCTCCAAACACCATCATATTTGGTGACTTCAACTACCCGAATATAGACTGGGAACATTACTCAAGCCCTAACTTTCTAGCCCAACGGTTCTTGGAGTTCATAAATTCAAATGCCATGGAACAGCTAGTCACTGTTCCCACGAGAGGAGAAAATATACTAGATCTCATTATTACAAACATGGGGACAAAATGCTCCACACTGGAAGTATATCCCTCATTGGTGAGATCTGATCATAAACTAATCTCACTGGAAATCCACATCCCGCCCCCACCCCAAGCAAAAAAGACCACAGTGAAGAACTTCTCTAAAGCAAACTTCACACTACTCAAGACTGGTGTGGTATCCTTCAAGGCCCCTGAGCCAGTGGAAACCACAACCCAAGCTGTGGAAGCCCTTACAAATGCCTTTGATGAACACCTCCAGGACTGCATGGATCAGGCAATCCCAAATAAAACCAATACTCTTTCCACAAAGGGCAAATGTCCAGTCTGGTGGACCCCAGCCATTAACAAACTTTATAATAAGAGGAGAAAGCTATTACATGATAGAACAAAATCCATAAAAGGGAAGTCACCCTGATCATTATTAGTAAAAAATACGAGCACTCATAAAATCAACTAAGGCCAATTTTGAGAGAAAAATTGCCATGGATTCAAAGGACAATCATAAGGCCTTTTTTCAGCTATGTTAGGAACCTGGGTGGAAACTCCCAGATATAGGGTGAAATGGTAAAATGATACAAAAATCACTGAACCCACAGACATTTGCCAACATACTGGCAGACAGGTTCAGTGCAAACTCACCCCTCTCCCCTAAAGGAGAGAGAACTATCCCAGCAGAGTGTAGCCTCCCAGACATCTCAAAATGCGCAGGTGAAAGCTGCTTTCCTACTCTAAAGCTAAAAACACAGCATCAATGGGACGGATGGTGTCCCACCTTGTGTGCTACGAGCTAAATGAGGAATTAAACCTGCACATAAGGCAGCTGTTTAATCTCAGCCTTACCACAGGATACATGCCCAAGGAGTGGTGTCACGGCAACTGTGGTCCCACTCCACAAAGGCGGTGCCTCTAGGACCCTGGTAATTACGCCCATAAGCTTTGAAAAACAAGTCTAGTCTGCAAAGCTATGGAGGATCATAATGGAGCTCATAAACAAAGGTATGGGGACTTGCAGACATGGACCCGACCCAGTTTGGCCCGTCAAGGGAAGATCATGCCTTTTGAACTTGGTGGAAGCTTCTTTGAAACAGTCACCAACGCCATTGATGAGAAAGGCAGTCCATACAGCCTACCTTGACCTTGCAAGGCTTTTGACACAATACCCACTTTCGGGTATTGTAGAAAAACTTACCAGCTTAAATGTAAACCCATATGTCACAAGATGGGTTGCAAACTGGCTTAAGGACAGAACCCACAGGGTTAGAGTTGCTGGCATATGTCAGACTCCAAGCCGGTCACAAAGTGGCTGTCCCACAGGGGTCGGTCCTTGGCCCCCTATTGTTCGGCATCTACTTCTCAGAAGTACAGGCCAACATGGGAGGACTTTGGCTGACAAAGTTTGCAGACAACTGCAAACTAGGCGCCATAGTGGAAAGAAATTACTGCATCGGACATGGATATCCTTCAGAAGGGACTCGCGAAACAGATAGCTGGTGCCAGAGCCATGGCCTGAAGTTAAACACCAAAAATGTATAGTGCCCTTCAGGAAAAACAAGGTAACCCCAAGCTACCATATAGGTGGCAATCCACTAAGCACAGAAGAGGTTATCAGGGACCTGGGGACCCAGGTTGACAGTGGCCTTTCTTTTGACACTCACGTTGCTAAAGTGGTTAGAAAGACCTTCTACATTGCCCACCTGATCATGTCGGGATTCACATCCAGATCTAGTGCGGTCATTTGTTCCCTGTACTCTTCAGTTATGAGACCAATGATCGGTACAATGCCCCATTCGGGATGTATCTCACCCGACATCTGCAGAAATTGGAGAGACCCCAAAAGTTCCTCACCAAAAGGATAAAGGGACTCCAAAATCTGTCATATGCTGCCAGATTGAAGAAACTCCAGCTCTATTCAGTCGCATACCGTCTGCTCAGAGGTGACATGTGCCTGACATACAAGGCCATGTCCAACCTGAATTAATGGACATGTCCCATCAAAAAATCCAAATCCACCTAAACCACTAGAGCAAGCAACTTAAACCTTAGCACGGATATAAATAGGACATGCTGGAGGGATAGATTTATCACTCAGAGACTCCCTATGCTGTGGAATAAAATCCCGGTCCATGTGAGGCAGAGCACCTCGCTGGCTCTGTTCAAGAGAAATCTTGACCTGTGGATGGGAGATTGTAGGTTTACCCTGGGAATCATCTCTGTGTCACTGCTGGACAGAGGCACAACAAACTAATGGGCACAGTATTTTTTCATATAAGGGGTGGCGTAAGCCACAAAAATTTGGGCTAGGCTTATAAATGCCTTAGGACAGATAGCCTAGTATAAACCTATGAACCTATGAACCTATGACAGGAGGAAACTGACGGGGATCTGGTGACTGATCTTCTCATTGAGGCTCAGACTAACACTTCTGTGGGGCAGGTAGTAATATTTTAGTGGCTATCCCCCATTCTGGTTAAAGAATTGCAAACCTGGGTTTACTCACCATATGAATACAGGACCCCAAATGCCTATTAAGCAAGCTCCTTTTAGGGTGCCTGAATGAGTCAAACAGACTTTGAAGGAGGAGATGAAGGAGATGTTGGAGCTTGGGGTAATCCAGGAGCCCAGTAGTCCTTGGGCTTCCCCAGGAGTATTGGCAGCAAAGAAGGATGTTGGTGTAAATTATAGAGAGTCAGACGTGTACCCGATGCCTGAAATGGATGAAGCTTTAGAACAGCTGGGTGGGGCTAAGTATCTGACCACTATTGATCTGACCAAGGGATACTGGCAGGTGTCCTTGACTCCATTGCTAGAGAGAAGTCAGCTGTTGTAATACATTTTGGATTATATCAGTTTACAAGGATGCCCTTTGGGATAACAAATGCCCCAGCAACCTTCCATATCATAATAAGTCATATCTTAGTATGAGCAGGACACTATGCTCTTGCTTATTGGGATGATGTTGCCATTTGCAGTCATTCCTGGCAAAAGCACCTTCAACATGTCAGGGAGTTATTAGGTAGATTAAAAAGGTCAGGGTTAACCATTAAACCTAGTAAGTGTCAGATGAATATGGCATAGGTGTCCTACCTAGGACATAGAGTGCGGAGTGGTAATATTAGACCAGAACCTGCCAAAGTGGAAGTTATTCAGCCGTGGCCTGTCACTGTTTTCAAAAAGCAGGTGAGAACATTCCTAGGGTAAGTGGGGTACTGTAGGAAATTTGTGCCCATCTGTAGTACAATAGCTGCATCCTTTACTGACCTAAGAAGGAAAAACAAGCCTATTAAGGAAGTGCGGACCACAGATCATGAACAGGCATTCCAGAAATGTAAAGAGGCATTGGGAGGACCTCCTGCATTAGCCAGTCCAGATTTCAGTAATGCCAATACAAAAGAATTGTCAAGGCAGGTTATTGGTTGATACATTTTCAGACAGCCCCATTTTTCACAAGTGATGATTGTCCAGGGTCACTTGAAAATCTAGCTTGAGTCTTCTAAGGTGGACAAATGTGAGGATACTGGATATCATTCTCTGTGCTAACATGAGTGGCAGAAGTTTGTAAATACTTGTAAATAATTGTAAATTACCCTGTGTTATCTATGCCAGCATGACTAGCTATAATTTTGTAAATAACTGTTTTTTGATTATTTTGATTATTTCTTTGATTTATGTAAGATGTTTGAATCAAATAGTGTCTTCTGGCTGTCCAAATGTACATATTTTTTTAAAAGAATTCTGAATGTAGGTTATGTCAATTAGCTGAGCTAGAGTGGTGTCACTGTGTACCAGATTTGGAAAAGAGGACATAGCAGGTAAATCTGTGCCAGTCTTTCTCCAAGAGTGTTTGTATGTGTGAATATCAAATATTTAAGTGTGTGTGTCAAATACCTAGAATTGGAACACAGTGCTCTGCAGTCATTAGTGTGAGCACTCATTTGGGAACCTGGAGTGAAGTATATAGTCCAGTCCCAGGTTTGAATCTTGTTCCCAGTATACTCTTAGGGGAAATTGTGTACTTTTATGTCTGTTTTCAGTGATGCTTCCTTACCGGAGACAGTATAGTGGTGAAGATTGAGGCTCCTTAGTTACTGCCCGGATGTAAGTTGGGTTGTTCCATATAGACATACACACACACACACACATTTTATATATATATATATATATATATATATATATATATATATTTGTAGTTTTGTGTGTGTGTTTGTGTGTGTGTACACTAAAGGTAAATGAAATACTCAAATATCAGCATTTCCAAAGTCAACAACTAAATGTCAACTATTCAAAAATCAACGAGCACCAATCGACAATCTTGTGGAATGGAAATATTCAATATAAAAATACATATTAAAACATAATTTTTTGCAAAGGAGCATCTGCATACCCCATGTTGTTATATATACTAACTCTGAGATTGCACAGTCCTGGGGAAACTGCATATTTACCTACCCCAAGGGCTGTGCAGTGTCACAGTCCTGTTGACCATCTGCTCAGATAAACAGTTTAATGATAGCATTGATGAATTTCAGTGGACCTGTATATATATAAATATATATATATATATATATATATATATATATACACACACACACACACACACACACACATATATATATATATATATATATATATATATATATATATATAAATATATATATCTATACTATAGCAGTGTCGGTCTATTATAATCTTCTTACTGATTCTTCTGCTGTGCGCACTACTGGATCTCCCCCTTTTTCCTCCCATTTACTGTAACAAATATATATACTTTTCCAAAGCTTTGCATTTATTTTATATTTTATTTATTTTGTATATCACATTTCTTTTATATTTTTATATTTTATTATCCCGTTTACTGTAACAAATATATACAATTTCCCAAAGCTTCACACTTATTTTATATTCTGCTTCCCTGATGCTCTAATAAATCTGCTTTTGAATTCACACAGATAAACAGATACGTTTAGGTACTGACCTGGACTAGCTGGTTGATTGTTTAACTCTTCTCAGAGCTTTCTCCAAGCCTTTTCTTGTTCTCCTAACATAATTCTAGTGTAAGTTTCCTAGCCTTGTCAAACCTGTTTTTTCACAGCTTTCTCCAAGATCTGGCTCTTAGCACCCCCTTCTCTTGGTCTCCTAACATAATCTTATTGTAAGCTTCCCAGCTCTGTCAATCCTGTCTATTCCCTCCCTCTTCCTCTTGAGAGTTTACTTATTCCTCCCCTGAGCTGTAGTGCCATCTTTAAATGCTAAAAAACTCTGCCTGACTACACTCTGTTTCTGTATGTCCCATGGCTAGCGACTGCATTTTGCCTGTTTTACTGCTACTTTAAGTGATTTCTGCATTTTACACTGTTTATTGCACTTTAAGTTACTAATTGTTGCAAATTGTTTCTGTAGGCTACACACTAAGAGTCAGCTGGCACGATTTACAGCATTATAGCATTTACTGTCTGTTTTTTTCCTTGTCTCTGTAATAAAACAAAAAAATCTCTTGTTTTCCCTTGCCTTACTGAACTAGAAGTAGTCCAGTTTCAGAGTTGCTGATCCCTGGGCTGGGTTTTTAGTTGCTGTTGCTGATCCATTGCCTTATTAGGAGGAGGGAGGATTTCTTTGCCTTACCAGTGGGAGTGGGAAGCACTGAGGCAACCTTTCTGTCCGATTTGGTGAGAAGTTTCAGCCGGAAACTAGTAGTCCATTGGTCGATTTTGGGCCCAATTCCTAGCTCCCTTTCAGCCCCTGCTATAAAACACGCTAAACACGCGTTTTTCAGCTTTCTTGTACCAACTCCAGCACAGATCCTCGTGGTGGCCTGCAAGTGATCCAAGCAGCAGAGAGCTAAAAGAGTGACTTTCTACCAGATATAAGTATTTTGTGGCTTTCCCACTGTTATTAAGCTAGCGACTGCACATTTCGCTGTTTTACTGCTACTTTAAGTGATTTCTGCATTTTACACTGTTTATTGCACTTTAAGGGTACTAATTGTTTGCAAATTGTTTCTGTAGGCTACACACTAAAGCAAGCTGCTATAGTCATTACACCATTTATAGCATTTACTCTCTGTTTTTTTTTTCCTTGTCTCTCTAATAAAACAAAAAAACTCTCTTGTTTTCCCGCCTTACTGAACTAGGAAGTAGTTCAGTTTCAAGTTGCTGATCCCTGGGCTTTGTTTTTAGTTCCTGTTACTGATCCATTGCCTTATTAGGGAGGAGGGAAGTTTCGTTGCTTAGCAGTGGGAGTGGGAAGCACTGAGCAGCCTTCCTGTCCGATTTGGTGAAGTTTCGGGCCGGAAACTAGTAGTCCATTGGTCGGTTTGGGCTGGCAATTCTAGCTCCCTTTCAGCCCCTGCTATAAAAACACGCTAAACACGCGTTTTCCAGCTTGTACCAACTCAGCACAGATCCTCGTGGTGGCCTGCAGAGTGATCCAAGCAGCAGAGGCTAAAAGAGTGACTTTCTACACCAGATATAAGTATTTTGTGGCTTTCCCACTGTTAATACTTTGCTAGCGACTGCATTTCGCCTGTTTTACTGCTACTTTAGAGTGATTTCTGCATTTACACACTTTTATTACTTTAAGTCACTAATTGTTGCAAATTGTTTCTGTGGGCTACACACTAAAGTCGCGTAGCCGATTTAACATTATAGCATTTACTGTCTGTTTTTTTCCTTGTCTCTGTAATAAAACAAAAAATCTCTTGTTTTCCCGCCTTACTGAACTAGAGTAGTCCAGTTTCAGAGTTGCTGATCCTAGGCTTTGTTTTTAGTTCCTGTTACTGATCCATTGCCTTATTAGGGGAGGAAGTTTCTTTGCTTACCAGTGGGAGTGGGAGGCACTGAGCAGCCTTTCTGTCCGATTTGGTGAAGTTTCAGCCAGAAACTAGTAGTCATTGGTCGTTTTGGGCCAATTCTGGCTCCTTTCAGCCCCTGCTATAAAACACGCTAAACAGCGTTTTTCCAGCTTGCCAACTCAGCACAGATCCTCGTGGTGGCCTGCAGAGTGATCAAGCAGCAGAGAGCTAAAGAGTGACTTTCTACCAGATATAAGTATTTTTGTGGCTTTCCACTGTTATTTAAGCTAGCGACTGCATTTGCCATTTTACTGCTACTTTAAGTGATTTCTGCATTTTACACTGTTTATTGCACTTTAAGTTACTAATTGTTGCAAATTGTTTCTGTAGGCTACACTAAAGTGCGCTACTTGATTTACAGCATTTATAGCATTTACTGTCTGTTTTCCTTGTCTCTGTAATAAAACAAAAAAAAAAAAATATCTTGTTTTCCTGCCTTACTGAACTAGAGTAGTCCAGTTTCAGAGTTGCTTGCTGGGATCCATGGGCTTTGTTTTAGTTCCTGTTACTGATCCATTGCCTTATTAGGGAGGAGGAAGTTTCTTTGCTACCAGTGGAGTGGGAAGCACTGAGCAGCCTTTCTGTCCGATTTGGTGAAGTTTCAGCCAGAAACTAGTAGTCCATTGGTTGTTTTGGCCCAATTCCTAGCTCCTTTCAGCCCCTGCTATAAAACACGCTAAACACGCGTTTTCAGCTGTACCAACTCAGCACAGATCCCTCGTGGTGGCCTGCAGAGTGATCAAGCAGCAGAGAGCTAAAGAGTGACTTTCTACCAGATATAAGTGTTTTTTGTGGCTTTCCCACTGTTATTTGAGCTCGCAAGTGCATGTCGCCTGTTTTATTGCTACTTTAAGTGATTTCTGCATTTTACACTGTTTATTGCACTTTAAGTTACTAATTGTTGCAAATTGTTTCTGTAGGCTACACACTAAGTGCAAGCTTAGCCGATTTACAGCAATTACTGTCTGTTTTTTTTCCTTGTCTCTGTAATAAAAGAAAAAAATCTCTTGTTTTTCCACGCCTTACTGAACCCCAGAGTAGTCAGTTTCAGAGTTGCTGATCCTAGGCTTTGTTTTGAGTTCCTGTTACTGGCCCCTTGCCTTATTAGGAAGGAGGAAGTTTCTTGCGCTTACCAGTGGGAGTTGGGAAGCACTGAGGCGGCCCTTTTTGTCTGATTTGGTGAAGTTTCAGCGAAACTAGTAGTCCATTGGTCGTTTTGGGCCCAATTCCTAGCTCCCTTCAGCCCCTGCTATAAAACACGCTAACGCGTATGTGACTTAAGCCGACGCAATTACCACTGTTGCACACAAGAGCAGCCCGGTGGTTAAACAAAGGTTAAACTATCCCCGGGCCATCTAAATTCCCACTCTTCCAATTTCCCTTAAAACTACCTTCCTCGAAAGCTGTACTGCTGATCTAACCAGCATATCCTATAACTGAAAAGTTCATCTCTACTTGATTCCCAAGTAGACTATTCTCTATCTGTAAAAGCCTAGCACTTACTCCTACAGTACTTGCACCTTGATAAAGCACTCTTATTATAGATAGTACCCCACCAGCCTAAAACCCACTTCCCGGAGTCCTTTGAAAGTCTCTTTATCTACTACTTCTAGTATGTCGAGGGATCAGTTACTAGTGTCCTCTCAGCTCCAACTGAAGTGAACCTGGGAATATTGAGGCAATGTTACAACTGCCTCATGTACACGAACAATCACCTCTCCTTCTCCCACAAAACACAAAATACATGCGAGATTTCAACTATCACGGCAAACTGGAGGCTGAGCTCTCTCAACATAGGACTGGCAAGACCAGACAGGAGGAGAAGGTAACCACACACAATACATACCCAGTCACACATGGGTACCATCACAACTTCAAATCATACACATACTCACACAAAGAGCATACTCGGGCTCTGATCAAAAATTTACCAAAACAGCAGAGGCCACCAAAGCAGACACCCAAACAACTACCACCTCGACCCAACACATGCAACACATAGACCACACAGTCAGAGTGTCAAACCAGTCACAGCCCTTAAGGCCAAACAAAATGCCAGACACACTTGTCATTGGTGATTCCATAGTCCAGACACACTGGCGTCCCACTCACCAGACTGAGTAAGAGAAGGTCACAGTAAGCTGCCCTGTCGAAGGCGCTAGAATCCGCCACCACGCACCTTAGCGCTTAAGCACTCTCAGGTCTCTCAACAGCAGGTACAGTACGACTCAGTCATTGTCCACGCTGGTGTCAACGATACCTGAGATGTACCTCCTTCGGACGGCTACATGAAAAGGGACATCGAGGGCTCTCTGATTATGCTTAGCCCAGGCAGGTATGACCCTGACCTTGAGCAGTATCCTACCTTCACCTAGAATGATGCCCACCAATACGGTGATAAAGATGATCCCAGCTTTAATAATTGGCTTAAATTCTGGTGTCATTCAAAAAGGGGATCCAATGTCCTGTCTTACCTGGGATGACATGCTGGACAAGCCACGCTGCTTAAGCCCAAGGGGCGGCTTGACACCTGTCACCCTGGGCTTCCGTATATTGGCAAGGCTCTTGCCACCCCCCATAGATGCTTGCCCACCCAGAGCAAGGCTCAAATTCTAAACCTACCACCCTAGAACACAAAAAAGGAAAAAAAAAACTAAGGGTAATGCTGCTCAATGCCAGAAGTCTCAATGTTCTCAAGATGCCTTTTCGAGGGCCCTTCTCAATATGGAGAACATCGATGTCACCAATGCTTGTGACAGGAAACCTGGTTCAAGGCTCCTGAGGCACCCCAGCACTAACAGGTTTCACCCCCTCATTATCATGCTTGGTTCCGGCCCCAAAATCCAGGACAACACCAAGAAAGGAGGGGGTGTCCATATTCATAAGGACACCCACACCTCAAGGTTGAGTGGCAACAGCATGTGATGCATCGGAAGACACCATCAGGTGCAATTAACCACTTAGGCAAGACTGCTCTGCAATTTGTAGCATGTTACAGGCCACCCTCTCCAAACTCAGGAACCTCACATGGCCTTCCTGAAAACATTGGAGGGATAAATGTATCTCCAAACACACCCATCATTACTAGGTGACTTTAACTACCCTAATATAGACTGGGAACACTTTCTCAAGCCCGAACACTCTAACCCAAAGATTCCTGGAGTTCATAAACTCCAAATGCCATGGAACAACTAGTCACCGCTCCCCACAAGAGGAGAAAACATACTTGATCTCATCTCATCCACGAACATACGGATCAAAATGTAAACCAACTTTGGACCAGTATACCCCTCACTGGTGAGATCAGATCATAAACTAATCTTCGCTGGAGGTCCTCATCCGCCCCCACCTGAAACAAAAAAAGACCACAGTGAAAAAGAGCTTCTCAAAGCCGATTTCACACTTCTAAAAACTAGTGTGTGTCTCCTTTAAGGAAGCCTGAGCCAGTGGTAAACATTACTCAAAGCAGCTGAATCACTTACAAATGCCTTCTACCAGCACCTACAGGACTGCATGGATCAGGCAATCCCAAAACAAAACTAAGACTCTCTGCACCAAAGGCAAGCGTCAGTCTGGTGGACCCCAGCCATAAACAAGCTCTCTACCACAACAAAAGGAGGAAGCTACACTACAAGATAGAGGCAAAATCCTTGAAAGGTAAGACACCTTTGAGTCATTATAAAGTAAAAACTAAGAGCTCTCATAAAATCATCCAAGGACAAATTTTGAGAGAAAAATCATCGGGAGACTCTAAAGGGAAGATCATAAGGCCTTCTTTAGCTTTATGTTTGCAGAAACCTAGGAAGGAAACTCCCAGATATGCTCAGAATTAGTTCAAAATGATGTGAAAATTACTGAACCTACCACACATTGCCAACATACTGGCTGAGCAGGTTCAGTGCAAACTCTCCCCTCCCCCCAAAGGAGAGATATCTATTCCAGAGGAGTTGTATCCCCCAAACATCTCCAACGCCCGGGTGAGAACTGCCCTCACTAAGGCAAAAAACACAGCATCCATGGGGCGGATGGGTGTCCCCGGCTGTGTGCTTCATGAACTCAATGGGGGAATTAAACCCACAGTTAGGACAGCTGTTTAATCTTAGCCTTTCCACCTCCAGGATCGTACCCAAGGAGTGGCGGGGGCCCCCGCCCCGGCCCATTGTTTGGTTTTCCCAAAAAATTTCAAAAAAAAAGGGCGGTTTTTCCTTTCCAAACAGACCCCCCTTTGGGAAAATTTAAACGCCCA
>NW_025053075.1:0-10819 GCF_019279795.1 Protopterus annectens | reverse complement strand
CAGAAAATACAGACAAAAAAGGTATTAATTCATACATGCCTTCAAATACAAAAAATGTCATCCTGGTACCTAGTGTACCAGGAGACATGTTGTTGGAATAAGTTATCCTTGAATAATAGTTCAGCTTCCCAGTATGCTAAAACTGCGTTTGCAAAAGATCCACCGCAAGGTGAACCCATGGCAACACCTGATGTTTGGAGGTAAAAAGTACCTTCAAACATGAAAAAATTGTTGGATAAGGCTAACAAGAAGTGTTCACTTAGATAAATGGTGTTGTCATCTACTTTCTTAGCAAGCATGAATTCCCTGATCCAACTGAGACCTAGTTGTTGTGGTATAACTGTATATAGGTCTTTGATATCTATTATAAGGAAAACCATGTTTTCATTGTATACCACTGTACTAATGTCTTTTAAAAAGGACCAGGAATCCTTGCATATGTGCGTCTCTTGTTCTAGGAGAGGCTTGATGATACTATCTACGAGTTTTGCGCATGCGTAAGTAACTGAGCCTCTCCCATCAACAATGGGCCTAAAGGGTGGTGCATGCAAACGTTTATGTAATTTGGGTGTGCCAAAAAAAATTGAAATTTTTGGTGCTGCCATCTGTAAATAGTTGTATGTACTAAGATCGACAAATCCTTCCAAAAACAAATCATGTAAGGTGTTGTTAATCATTCTGTAAGCACCATTGATTTCGTTAAGGGATACCTCTTTGTATACAGATGTATTCAAATGATTTAACATATACTCAACATATTTAAAGTGATCCATCAATACAACCCCCCCACCTTTGTCCGGTTTCATGACACGGATGTTACAATCTTTTAATAATCTGAGAAAATCCCATTCCAACATGGTGATGTTATTGTGATGCCCTTGGTTGCTGTACATAACCTGGTTCTTAATTGCCCAGAGATCAATCTCACACATTTTCTCAAAGACTGCTAAAATAGGATGGAGGGGTGGGTTGTATGTACTAGAGACCCTTAACGTGTTAAGTATTGGGGTGTCATTGCCCATTAAGGAATTGAGATTGAGTTTCCTAACATATATTTTAAGATCAACAAGCATTCTACCAATGTCCATATGTTGCCCTGGTACAAAGGATAAATCCTTGGCAAAAAAGTCAACTATATCCTGATGGATATCAATGAGTGTATAATTATACACAGTAAAGTCACTATGGGAACTAGTTAAAATACTTGGTTCAAGACCGAAACTAGGGAGCTGGGTCATCTCTTCCTTCCCCGTCTCTTGTTTTTCATATTGTTCACTGTCTGACCCCTCATTTGATTGGTGCCCCGAAAGTTGTTGGCCTGGCGAAAATCCTGGCTTTCCTGTTGCCTCATATTACCCATAGAGTAATCTTGTACTTCACCATTGTCCCTGGGAATGTGTTCCGGAACATTAGGCTGGTTTGAGCTACTGGCACCCACATTGTTATTATTGAGCCTTGGGCTCCTTCTAATGCCTTCTAATTTTTTGTATTACCTATGGACAATACTGTTTTAAGGTTACTATGGTAACACTTAATTAACAAATGCACTTGTTCTCCATTGGTAACATCATTTATTAACAATTTATAAGCTTTTGATGTTCACCACTCCGCTGTTTGTCTGATGAAGGCTGGACATTGGTTCGGCCGAAAGCGCTTACGTTTACTTGGAAGTAATAAACCATTTTAGTTAATTTTAAGTTGTCTTCGTTTTATTCCTACTTGTTTTTCTTGTGGTTTCGTGGAGTTTACTAGTTATATTGTCACACAGATTTGGTCCAAGGTCCCTTTGTATGTCATGTAGAACACAGCCATGGATATGCTGTTGTCCCATGGAAGCTGTATTCTTGCCTGTGTACAGTGCAGGTCTAACCTAGCCTGCAGTACTGCTGGGTGCCTGCCTTTCATGCATACATTGTGAGTTGTACACTTGTGCTTGGGGTGAGAGAGGGTTAAAGCTGGCACTAGATAATGTGTTGCTGCCAAGACTGAGGCCAATATCTGTTGTCTCCGGATGGGTATTAGCGATTGTGCAGTAACTCCCACAGAACTTGTGTTTAATGCTGTGGAGGGTTGTTGATGGACCTATCAAAAAGGCTTTTGTGATTGTCGTTAGTGTCACACTGCATGTCTGCCTTCATGGAGATACCTATAGGAATTCCATGAGAGATCCTAAGTTGTGTTGTTTGAAGGCTAATAAAGGGGAGGTTCAACAGTCATGGGACACCAGCTTTCTCTGCAACAGTATCCTCCTGTTGTACACTTTAGTAATGGCAGGGAACCATCACATTGTCTCCCAGTGTTTGAAGGACAGTGTCTGCTAAGGTTCTGTTGGCGATGATGGCTAGTATGATGCATTCATGTACCTGTTTGTATGAGTACATGTGTGTGTATGATTCAACAGTCATGCAGCTATTTCTATTGCCATGGGTGCAGTAAAGTCATCCACTCCTGTTTTTATGGCTGCAAACTCAGCTTTGGAGAGGTTTTGCAAGGTGGTTACCTTTGTAGGGGAGTGTAAGCTGACATGTTGAGTTCCATGTTGATTACAGTCTGTGTGGATCTCACCAAGTAGGGATTGACAACTGTGGATGAGCAGCAGTCCCATATTTAAGTAGTCCAACACAAGTCAAGGTTTATTTTTTATCCTCTACGAGGGGATCAGTATAAGCTGGTCTAGGGCATTGGAAAATGATGAATCAAGGAAGTGTTGGACCACTACTGTACTGGTGCTTGGCTACTTTCCCAAGGTAATGGAGAGAGGGCAGTTGAAGTCTCATACTATACTGGTGTTGTGTTGGATAACTTCATAGATGGCAGGGGTGTTGAGGAATGTGCATTGACAGTCTAGGGACATAGATGTGGACCCATAGCAGGCTATGTTCTGGATTGCACTATTACCCCAAGGCAGTTGTACCGGAAGTATCTCCAATGCATTATGCTGGTGTACTACTCTGGAGGTGTTCCTATCCATAATGAATATGGTGACAACACCACCTCTGGAGGTAGTGGGAGTAGAAGTCCATGTTTGGGGGTTGACAGCTGTGGAATGTGTTATAGCCTGATACTGCTGGGCTGCTGTCTGCTGCTGTGAACCACCTCTCTATTACAGCAGAAATGTTAATGTCCTCCACTCTGACGAGTGCTTTGAGTGACTGCATCCTGACAATTAGATGTCTACTGTTGAGCAGCATGACTCTCAGATTGCATGCATGTCTAGCTGTTATGATGGTAATTACATTAGGAACACTGCCTAATAAGGCATTATAGGGGTGGCAAGACACTAAGCCAGTACCTGGAAACCCAGCAGTGACAGATGTAGGACATTTGTGGCAAGTCATTGAGCTCTGTCAATCATGTCATCCCAAGCAAAGAGATACTGGATCCCCTGAGAATGACACAAAACACATAAGCCAATGTTGCAATCATCTGTTGATAGTACTGCAGCATCATTCTGGGTGATGGCAGTATACTGCTCAGGACTACTGTTACACCTGCCTGGACCACATATTTTATATTTTTTATTTTACATTTGTTGACCGGGATGGTCCGACTGGATACATATCCATTTTTAGCGGAGTCGGGGAGAAAAGCTCCAGACACACCAACAATTTACAAATGTTTTAGGTAGATAGCATTAAGTAACAGTGAATACAGAAGAAAAAAATAGAAAAAATAGATGGTACAATAATTTCAGTTCAGAACATGCAAGCTGATTACAGGCATAGCAAGAGATCCACCCATCCATAAGGGCATGAGACATGTACTTTAAGTTGTGGTAGTAGGTAAATGTTACCTTATGTACCTAGGGTTTAGGATATTTTATTTAGGCAATAAAGCCTAGATTGGATTAATATGATTGATCAACTTGTTTGGATGGGCTGATAGGAGATAATTTGTTGTTTGGAAGTTAAAGTGAGGTTGGGGGGGGGGTGTAAGGGGGGTACTAGTCAGGGTTGGTACAGGGACATAACCAATGTGACTTGAGGTGGCTTTAAGTTTGTGTTTAAATACCATTGTGAAGATTCTTGGGTAATGTAATCTGGTAGTGAGTTTCAGTTTTTACAGGCAGTGAGTTGTGAAGGGGAATACACCTGCAAGCGTGGTTTTGATTTGGTCATAAGCACTAGAAGTTTGGTGGATGGCGGAGTGAATTCGATTGTTTACTACTGCAGGCGGATTATATTTCTGAGGGCTGGGCGTATTAGTGTCTGCAGGTGGTGGAGTATTTTATGGGCAACTATGAGGCTGGTTGAGCTGGAGGAGTTGGTGTAGTTCCAGCCAGCCCAGGAGATTCAGAGTTCAGGTGAGTGAGTGGGTCCGGTAGGGTGTGCCAGTTGCAAATCTAGCAATGTGGTTGTAGCATGTAGACAATTTTTTGGGGGTCAGGGTTTTACTCAGGTGAGAGAGAAGAGAGGGGAGGCATAGAGAAGAGGGTTGATGAAGATAGGGATCGGGCAATAGCAGTTTTTGCTGGTAGGGGGGTTAGGAAGATGATCTGATCCTATAGCGTTCTGCCAAATTTCTTCTTGATAGTTTTGTGGTTTGATTGATGTGTACATCAAACCTAAGGTTGTAAGTCGATCATGACACTGCCCAACATTTTAGTTTGGAGTTACTGGGGAGAAAGATGGATTGCCATTATCAGCTGTTACATGTTGAATGATGGTGATTTGGTCCTATATGTTGGGGTGAAGAAGAAATAACTTAGTTTTTGTTGAGATTTAAGTAGTAATACGTCGTTGGTTTTAATAGCCAATTTTCAACTGCTTGTTGAAGGTGTTTTGGGTTTGTGTGGTGAGGTTTTGTAGGGAGGCAGAGCAGATCAAAGGTTGAGTCATCTGCATATTGAATGCAGGTAGCCTCTGGAATGACTGCACTAAGTTCATTTATAAAGATGGAAAAAAGAAGGGGACCCTAGTATTGATCCTAGGGGGACTCCAAGTCTGATGGGGAGGTGAGAAGGAGAGTTGCCGCCACCTTCAGTACTGCCTGTGCCTGTCTTGTAGAGTAAGACTCAAACCATTGGAGGGCTTGTTTATTTAAGTTTTTGGGCTTCCAAACTGTTCATTAGCATTTTGTGATCCACCATGTGAAGAAGGCCTTGGATAGGTCTAGAGAGAGGGCAGAGGACAGATTGTTATAGATTCACGATTGTGGTTGATGGTGTCAGAGAAAGGAGAGGGAGAGCTGTTGTGGTGCTGTGATTGGGCCTAAAGCCATGTTGCGGAAGGTGGATAGTAGTTTGTTCTCTGAGAGATATTTCATGAGTTGAATATATGAGCATACTTTCCCATGATCTTAGCTAGTGGAGACCAAGAATAGCTATTGGTCTGTAGTTGGACAGTTCAGTAGAACTGCCCCTTGTGTAGTGGTATGACATGAGATTTTCATATATGTTTGGGGATATGCGGCTTCTGATATGGATTCGGTTGATAAAAGACAGAGATAGGAGTTATGCAATTGCCTCCTACTGCAGCCTTTTATGTAAGTAGTAGTCAGCTGGGAGGAGGTCTGCAGCCAGGGTGAATGAGTCTTAGTTTACTAAGTACTTAGGGTCTTAATGGAGTTTGGTGAAAAGGGGACAGATTGGAGTTTGAAGGGGCTATTGTATTGGACTTTGTTTTGTTAGGATTAAGTCCTGCTGTGGGTGTGAGTTGATTAGCTAAAAGTTTGGATGGTTTCAGTGAAGAAGGGTTAAAGGAGGTTTGCGTGTCTTCTGGGGTTTTTGATTGGTTGCTGATGGGTTTGGTTGGTGGTGGTTTTGTCCTGGGTGGAGGAGGTCTATTTATTCCTGTCAAATTTCTGAGGTTTAGTTTTGTGTACTTGTTGTAGGCAGTGGTAGTAGTTCTTTTTATCTACTGTCATGGATTTTGCCTCATTTCTTAGTTGCCTAAATAGGAGTTGGTCAGGTTGGGTTTGAGTAGATGCGGTAGGTGGCCCATGCTTTATTTCTTGATGTAATTTTGTCCCTAGCAGTTCTTTGGTAGACCAGGGTGCAGTGTTGACCTTGGGGTTTCCTACTGAATCAACTAGGGCATGAAGGATTAAGAGATAGTAGAGAATTTGTGTCATTGGAAGTAAGAGACTGCTTCATCTAGTGGAGAACCATTTTTAGGGCAGACCAGTTGCATGCCTTTAGTTCACTGTTAGAATTTTAGAGGATCCGAAGCTTTTGTAGCATCTTATAGTTCTGTATGTGGGGTTGTTGACAGTAATTAATCTTGTGTCTGAGTATATATGTGAGGCAATGGTCACTTAGATTGTCTGGTAATGTGCCTGTTGAATAGAGATCGGGGGAGTTGTTGATGAGTATCCAGTCTAGAGTACTAGCTTTGTTATGTGATTTACTTAGCCTAGTGGGTGAGGTTATGGTTTGGGTAAATCCATGGAGGTTAATATGAGTCTTTGGGGATTGAGTGGAACAGGCTGACCAGTCAGTGTTGAAGTCCCCGAGGATTATAGTTTCCTGTGGCTGGTTGTTGTTGAGCCAGGTTAGGAACTCTTCAAGGGTGTCAATGCTCTTCCCTGGGAGAATGTAGACGCAGACAATGTTTATGCTTTTTTGTTTATTAATATGTAGCTTTGTGATGATGAGAGTTCAACCATGTCTCTTGTCATGTAGTCCAGGTAGGTGTGTCCCAGGTCATTCACAACCACATGGATACAGAGTGATACTTGTAGTTGTTGTGGAGTGCCATGACTGGCTGTATATGTGTTGGATGCTGGGGATGTGATAGGTATTTGGCTGTTACCTGCTCATATTCAACTTAGTGAGTGGGATATATTGTATTGCCTCAATGTGAGTTACCCATGATTACTGTATTGTGCGGTGATTAGCCTTAGGGCTTAGGTTGAGGGGGCACACTGTGAGTTAAATATGTGTCCTTTCCAGCATGTGTCATGTTGTAGTGTCTGAGAGATTGTGTCTGTCTTGCTGGTCTGTGCTGTTTGGGTTAATGCCCATTGAGTGCCTCTGTGAAGGTGGGTGTGTGGCTTTTCACTGTATGTCAAGGCTGTCAAAGTGGGTGTCATAATGAGCTATGTGTTTCACATGGTGTGGTGCATGTGTTAGAATCTTATCCTCTTGACTGCTAGTCCAGTCTTTTTGAGAGAGTGCATATACGTGGGTGATATATAGGCCCAACTCTCACAGGTCTGGTGTTTGGAGTTTAGAGGGAGGGTTGTCTGTGTGCATGAGGCAGTTGCGGTGCCTCAGAATGGACAAGTGCACCAAGTTAATGGGTGAAAGCACAGAAAACTGCCCTTCAATCATGCCAGGAGGGTGGGCATAACTAGTAATGCTGGGGCTACTTCTGATGAGCGAGTAATGCTGATAGAAACAGGTGTGCCACACTTATTGATACAATAACCTGGTGAGTGCCAAGCCATAATGCTATTTGAAGTGCAAGGCTTGAGAAAGCACTAGCACAATATGAGGTGGAACTGAAGGCAGACATTCTGCCACCTGTAGTAATCACTACCTCCTATGTTTGATTGTATCAGCAGCTTTGGCTATATAGAAGAAGTTCAGTAAGCTCTGTAGTGCATGCAATAACTAAGTAACACTGTAGTAGACATAATTTGATAGGCAGTAGTTTTAATCCCAATACTAGCAGCTGTGTGTGTGTGAGAATCATGTACTGCCTGGCTTATACCATTTTTGACTTGTGTACTACCCTTCACACACTTCCCCTCACCCCAATCTAGGCAGAGATCCTATTGATGTCATCCACCCAGAGTACCTTTGGTGGGTAATGTATATGCTCTGTGGTGTCTGATAACTACTTGGCACTATAGTAGAAATAACTAGCTAGGTGGGAGTTCTAATCCTGCTGGCTTTGTGGGTGTGTGTTTTGGAATCATGTAGTGTGGTAGGTTGCCAAATTTTTTTGATCTGTGTACTACCCGTTACACTTCCTGTCACTCCAATTTAGTAGTCCTGTTGATGTCATCCACCTTAGAAGTACCTTTGGGAGTAGGTGAAAGTGTATAAGCTGTGTGACGCATCTGATAACCGCGTAGCACTATAGCAGAAATAACTAGGCAGGAGCTCTAATCCCAATACTGGCAACTGTTTGTGTATGTGAGGAACATATCCTGTGTGGTTTATACCATTTTAATGTGTATACCATACACGGCTAGTGACCACCTCCTGCTGCCATTACTTTATATAGTGTGGCAACAGCATCTGCCTCACATGCAGCAAGTTAAACCATTGTACAGTCCTCTGTACAGATGTGTCTGGAATATCCAGATGTTTGCAAACTATACATGGTCGGAAGTGGTCTGTTTGCCTTAACAATCCCCATGTATGTGATATTGTAGCCAAATAGGCCACAGTGAGTGTACTGACACATATGGTAGCATGAGGTATCATACCTGACTGAAACATCATGCTGATATGACATCTGCCACCCTCACAGGTGGCCAGCCTTCTAGGCACAATACATGAGTCCAGATGCTTGGTTTTACAAGTGAACTGTTCATGTTATGCGTTACATTAAAGGCTGGAAGGTGTGGACTGACTTGCGTGGTCCTAATTTGTATGCAACAAGAACATCTTGCATCTTAACAGGGGTGTGTACACAATTTATATACACTGTATACCACTAATGTGTCACACATGTCCCTACCATAGACCCTTTGTCCAGTCCATTTGGCACTTGGCCACTGTCCAGATGTCTTGCTTTTCGCACTGATAAGTTGTAAGGTACTGCCTACAGGAATGTTGAATTCACATCAGATAGGCCCCAGTGGTGACCACTGTGATGCAATGCAGTTATTCCCACCACAAGTGAATATGCATATAAAGCAATATAGCTATTACATAACGTAATATAGCTATCACTGATAGTTGTGTGCATGGTAAATTGCATGTCCTTCACATGCCTGGGGTGCTGCCAGGAAACAATTGAACAATGTCATACTCACCATCTTCAGGCTGCTGTCCCATATGCAAACCAGAGGGTCCTAGGTAGTTGTGAGAGGGAAGTATTGTCAGCAGACTCACATGTGGCCTTGGTACAGGAAGGATGCAGCATGTCTGCATATTTACAGTACTAACCACAATAATTCACAATGTCCTGTCCTCACCATAGATGTGCACCTCTGTGCATTAGAAAACCCCATCCACAACTGCAATTGGACCTGACACATAGATGTAGGCCACAATACAGATACTTAAATGTCTGATACATTAGTGTACTAATGCTCACTGGGGCCCTTGCCGGGGAAGGTCCACTGTCCATGGAGTGCCCACTCACCTCCAGCATGTTGGTCTCTGTACCTTGCTGTTGTACTGGGGTCAATGTGCCCCAAGGTTGGCATGGGCTCATTGTGCTACACAAATTGGTTGTGTGAAGGATGACAAAGAGAAATGCCATGAAGTCATTTGTATGATGTGGTGATGACTGTACCCAAAGTGACAGAGTGGTCACTGCAGCCCAGATGTCAATGGGCATGTTGGTGAAGGAACAGAAAGGTCTGTGGGAAGTGATGGAGGTATGTGCATGGTGGTAAAAATAAAAGAAATGCAGCGTGGTAAGATTGTCGGTGACAGATGGTAGTAGGGTCTATAAAACAGATATGGACATGGCTGTGGTGAATATGTTGCTACTATAACACGAGGGAGGAGCATAGGGTGGGGATACAACACTGTAGTAAGATGCACACAGGTGGACTATATATCCAATAATAGGAGGGCCAGTTTGAAGGAAGTGGAGACTGTAAAAGTGATGAAGGGGAAAGTGTATTTAGCTTTATAGACTGTTGGTCTGGGATGATGTTGGTGATCAGAAGAGGGGAGTGCATGTTCAGCAGCAAGGATCACATAGTGTAGAATTGGAAAAGGGTGCATGCGTGAGGTGGAGGTTCAAGGAAGGATTTAAGACAGACACTGGGTGGCACCTATCACTTTACCATATATCTGGTCAAGTACAGCAGAGCTACTACTAAGGGAGAATAGCTAGAAAGGTGCTTTGTGTGTGACATGTGGTGAGGAGGCATGACAGACAGGCAGTCCTCCTATGAGAGCACCTCCTGTTCCCTTCGGCCTGTGTGGGACCTCACCTGTTATTCAAGCTATGGCTGGTGTCTACAGAACACACTTGCCATAGCAGATCACCACACTTTCCGTCCCATGCCACCACCGCGCCAACTGGCCCCTCATCTATGGCCACTGGTGATGAGGGTATGTGTGGGCGCATTGTGAGGCCTGTGTACCCAGGGATGGGGTGGAAAAAGTGGGATGCAAACCAATGGCACAGATTCAGCCCCTGACAACCCTGCCTGTAGCACTCACTATACCTATCATCATTATCAGAGTCTGCAGGAATACTGACATCAGTTTCCCGCTGAAAGGACCCTGACCCACCATAAGCCACCTGTGAGGGGAAGAAAATATATGTAAAAATTAATACCTAGATCATGGTTTATTTTCACACACACACACACACACACACACACACACACACACACACACACACACACACACACACACTTACAGGTGAGGTGGCACAAAGGGTAAAACCTCACATTGCAACAACAGTTGACATGCATGACACCTGGCACCCAACAACCTGCATTGCAGTCATTCTTAATCCCTGTTTCTAACAATATACATGTCTGGGATACATGAGTCATATTTAGTAGGTGATGTCCTTCAGTGGAACACACAGCACCCATGTACACATTAATGCTGTGCAACTGTAAAACACACTGTAGCATCTACTGTAGACTATACCTCACAACTGTGCAAATTATTGCTGAATGCACTTAAAGATGTCTGGCAGTTATGCTTAGCTTTCACGTCCTCTTCAAA
>NW_025053074.1:0-10373 GCF_019279795.1 Protopterus annectens | reverse complement strand
TAGGGGGGGCGCTGACAGTTCGTGGATCCCTAGGAGCAAGTGTCACAATCCTAGATATAGCTGAGCATTCCTACAAACATTTAGAGATAGCTGTGTCCCAAAAAATATCAGATACATGGGTTTTATAACTATTGCTGTTTTTCGACTATTAGCCTATCTGGGCAATTATTAAGAAGACACAGGGACTGCTCTCCATATAAGTATGGATTCTATTCCCATGCTGTTAATTTATTTCGTATCAATGTTTACGTACAGAATTCTGACTTTGTAGATTTACATCTGTTTTCAAACATATAATCTTAATTTAATTTCATGCATCCACCGAAGTTGTGTATCACTGATGTCTATAGCACCTAGGCTGCTGATAACTACGCATTTTGTAGTTATCCAATATATATGATAGTATTGCTTATAATTAGCTGTGTATGTCTGAATAATTCAGAAATAACATCTTTACTCCATTCCTCCCAATAAAAGGAAACAGTCTTAATACACTCCTTTGTTTTTAGCCAAGAAAAATGCCTGCCTGATTGATTACACATATGTTCATTATAGGTTCATAGGTTGGTACTAGGCTATTGGCCCTAGGGGCCTATACAAGCCTAGCCATGTAACAATTCCCCTGGCTATATCTTCCCACACTATTTACTTCCTGGACTTCGTCTAGCAGTGCCACTGATGTGATCCCTGGGTGAATTTCCCTTTCTGCCATCCGCTAATCAAGCCAAGGTTCCATTTGAAGAGGTCCAAAGAGGCACTCTGCTTGGACATGTATGGGTAGTTTATTCCAGAGTCTAGGAGTCTCTGGGTCAGGAACCTATCCCTCAGCATGTTTTGTTTATTGTGATGACAGGCCTAGATCCCTGGATGCGGTGGCTCTGAGGGATTAGGATTTCTTTTATGTGTAGTATGTCCAACAGCTCTGGGCCTACTATACCTTGTATGTTAAGCAGAGATTGCCTCTGAGTAGACGGTATGTGACAGAGTATAGCTGGTGTTTTTGCTGGGCGTCAGCATAAGGCATCTGCTTTAGGTCTGTGATTCTTTAGTAAGGTATTTCTCAAGCGGCCTTTCCAGTTGTTGCAGATGTCTTGAGAGGTACATACCAAATGGGGCATTGTATTCTCTGTAATGGGCCCAATGAGGGATGAGGCGTGGGACAATGACCTCTTTTTCTGGATGAAAAGCCCTTAGTGATGAGGTGTGCTACATAGAAGGATTTCCTGACTGTTGTGTATGATAGAAATATCGGCTATGAGACCACTGTCCACCTGTGTCCCTAAGTCTCTTATCACACTTTCGGTGTTTAGTGTACTTCCACTTATGTGGTAATTCACGGGTACATGTTTTTTCCCAAAGGGGATAACTATAGGTTCATAGGTTCATAGGTTCATACTAGGCTATCTGCCCTAGGGCAGCATTTATGTTTAGCCAGAGTGTGTGTTTTGGCTTTAAGCACACCCATTTTTAAATTATTTTTGCTATGCCCTTTTTCGAGAAAGTTAGTATACTGTGCCCTTATACAACAGTGACACTTTTAAGTGATACCAGGAGTAAACCTATGATCCCCATCCACTCATCAAGATTCCTCTTGAAAGAGAGTCAATAAGGGAACTCTCTGCCTAACCTGGACTGGGATTTTTATTCCAGAGTGCGAAGGGGCCTCTGGGTTATGAATCTGTCCCTCCAGCATGTCCTATTTATTTCAGTGCTGAGGTTCAAGTCTCTACCGAAAGCGCATAGCTTCGATGGGATTTGGATTTTCTGAGTGCAACATGTCCATTAATTCTGGGTTGGACATGGCACATACTGTCAGGCACAGATGCAGCCTGTGAGCAGGCGGTATGCCTGAGTAGAGCTGGAGTTTCTTTAACCAGGCAGCATATGGCATCTGTTTTGAGCCCTTTGATCCTCTTGGTGAGGTACTTTTGGGGTCTTTCCAGTTGCTGCAGGTGTCTGGTAAGAGTACATCCCAAAGGCATTGTACTCAGAATTATGGGCCTGATGAGGGATGAGTAAAGAGGCTGCGATGACCTCCCTGATCTAGATGTGAATCCTTCGCGTGATTAGGTGGGCTATATAAAGTGTTTTTCTATACATTCTCTTGGCATTGAGCTTGAGCCAAACAAATGGCTCTGTCAGCCAACAAGCATCTGTTTCTGTAAAGGCCCTTTTGTAGAGTATCCCACATCATTTGGGGATTCAATAATGGCTCCCAGTTTGCAGTCATCTATGAACTTTGTTAGCCAGAGTCCATTAGTGTTGGCCTGTACTTCAGGAGAAGTAGATGCTGCAAACATGAGCGGGTCCCAGGACTGAACCCTGAGGTGCTCGCACTCTGGCACTTGTCTGGGCTAGTTTGGAGTTGGCTACTTTTACAGTCTGGGTTCACCAGTCACTAAGCCAGTTGGCAATGACCCATCCAAGTGACGTAGGATTTATGCCCTGCTTAGTAAGTTTATCTATGATTCCAGAGTGGGGGATGGTGTCAAAGGCCTTGGGGAGTATCCAGATAGGCTGTGTGGATTCCCTGCTTACCTAGATCACGCGGTATTCTGGAGACTGATCTGAAGAAGTCAATCAGGTTCAGGAGACAAGGTCGGCCCTTCATGAACCCAAACTGGGTGTGGTCCAGTGTTTGAAGGTTGCCAATGTCTTTTTATGAGTTCCATGATAATAAAACCTATGGCCCCTTGCAGATCAGGCTCGTCCAGACTGATGGGGTGGTAGTTCCTGGGATCCAAGGTGGATCCCCCCCTTGTGGAGTGGGGATAACTGTAGCTGTAAAGGCCGCCACTCAGTGGGCAATAAAGCCTGAAGATTGAGGGTAGTATGGGATTAAACATGACACTTAGGTGAGGTGCCAAGTTGATTTTGTAGTTCATGCGGTACACAGCCGGGATGTCATCTGGTCCCATGGATGCTGTATTAAGTGAGGCTTTGGAGAGAGTCGTTTTTACCTGTGTGGCCATTATTACCGGAATTTGGCAATGTACCTTCAGTATTGGTGATGGGCCATTTTAGGGGTGAGAGGGGGGTGAAGTTGGCACTGGGTCGATCTGCCAGGATGTTGGCAATATCCTTGGGATCAGTATATTTAATGCCATTCTCTTGTAGCTCAGAGCAGATCTGGGCATTGCCATTTAGATTCTTGACATAGTTATAGAATGCCTTGTGAATGTCTTCTTTTGGAATCTTTTGACAATTTTTATTTTCGTAACTAGCTTTGGGAGGGATTTTTATGGGGATCTCAGCTTCTTACTGAGGCTGGTAAGGGAGTTTTTTGCATCCTGGGATTTTTCTCTCTTTTCTGCAACAGTTTCTTCCTTTTGTTGTAAAGTTTGTTTATGGCAGGGGACCACCATATTGGCTTCCTTTTTTTTGGAGGAGAGCATCTTGGTTCTATTTGGGATGGCACAATTCATGTATGAGTGGATGGGCTCATACAGTGCCTTAGTGTAGGATTCAGCAGTCGAACTTTCAGTTCCCATCTGCAAGGGTGTCATGAAGTTTGTCACTTCTGACTTGAGTAGCATGAATTTGGCTTTGGAGAAGTTTTTATGGAGGTTTCCTTACTGGGGGGTGGGGATGGGATGTGGATGTTAAGGGTGATTAGCTTATGGTCTGACCTGACCTACGAGGGGGTGACCATAAGTGTGGAGTATCAATTTCCCATGTTGGTAATGACCAGGTGTAGGATATTGGAGCCCCTGGTGGGACTATGGATTAGTTTGAGTCAGGGCATTTGGAATTTATGAATTCCAAGAACCGTTGAGCAAAGGTGTTGGTACACAAGTAGTTTTCCCAGTTAATGGCAGGGTAGTTAAAATCAACCAGTATTAGGGTGTTTGGTTGTATCTTAATATTTTCCAGTATGTTTAGAAAGGTGCAATGAGAATCTTGGGGCATGGTGAGGGATCTGTAGCAAGCTACAATTTGGATTGCAGTCTTACCTAGTGTTAGCTGCACCTGGAGAATTTCAGACGCATTGTGTTGGGCAACTAGCCTGGTGGTGTAAATATCCTTATTGAATATGGACACTCCTCCACCTTTAGTGTTTCGATTTTTTTCAGTTATGAGCTGATAGTTGTTATTTCTTTAGATTACAATGTAAAATAAGTGTCAGAAGTTTCTGTATTCGTCTATTATCCGTAGGAATATGAATAAACACAAGCAGGATCTGTTTATTAAGAAGACATGTATACTGCTTATTAGCTTACCTTTGTAAGGAAACCAGTTAGCATATCTGTATTTTAGCGTGCTGTGGGTTCAAATCCACGGCTAGGGAACGCATTAAATTGTTATCTTGGTTTTATTTAACACATGAATAAATGTCCTTCTCTCGTAACTTCTGATAGATATTAATGTTTCTTTTGTGCATGGTTACAAATAATTCGGTTATTAGTCAAATTCCTATAAAAATGTTTGTAATCTGTAACAGTCTGGTAACTGCAACTCTAAGTGCAGGGTTAGTAAAGCTTGCTACAGACTTATATGTCTGACAAAATTTTTGTGCAATATTGTTATTATTTTCAAAAATACTATCACGTGTTGTTTTGTTATTCATTATTAAATCACTTCAACAACCCCCTCATCCTTATCTTTTGATAGAGTCAGATGGTCACAGTTATGGTTGAAATGCAGAGCAGTGAGATACAGTGATGTATGCAATTATAGGTTCATAGGTTAGTACTAGGCTAACTGCCTGTGTAGGCCATTTTAAGCCTAGCCAATTACCCCATGTGAGAATTGAACCCTGCACCTTGTGTCTGTAAGGTGAACACCTTAAGCATTTTGCCAGCCCCCTCCCCTTGATTTGTGATGTACACTTTGCTAAAGAATGTCTTCCCACACAAGTTACTGTGTCCCTGATGTACAGTAACTTTTATGTCTCTGTTAATATAAGCTCTGTGACACATGGCACTGCTCCACTGTCTGAGGAATTAAGGTTTTCCATTGCTGTTAATGGCTGTGACCATAGTGCTGACATGAAAACATCCTTGCTAACATTTATCTACATGCCCAGCACTTGTTCATTTGAAATCCTAAGCCATGAACCATATTAGTATCTCATCCCCCTTCCAGGTGATGTCATAACCACAGTTCTTTTCACTGCATTCACAACACACACTCTTGGTCAAGATAGATTAGCTAGGCAGGGAGGTATTAAAGTTTATATGTACATTAGAGTTACAGGTTTGATCCTCATGTCCTCCAATCTGTGTTCAGAGATGTAAAAGCCTGTGTGTAACAATGCAAAATGTGTATGGCGATTGCTTCTTCAGAAGCCAATTTTATTGACCCTGATCTGATCAATGTATATCCCTCATACTTGGGACTACATCATTTCTAGTTGCTCTATTTTTTCTTCATGCAATGAAGACCAGACCCAGAATCCTGCCCTGTGCATTGAGGTGATGCACAGGGTTGAGGAGCAATGGACAGAGAGAAGCAGGTTGCTGAATGTTTCTGTTTTGTTAAATAAAATGCATCTGATCCATGTTACAGGCCCACTTTTTTCACATCACCATGTATATTATTTAGAATGCATGAATAGGGAATTTAAAAAACACGCATTTCTGAACATCATTATGCTGTTAAAATTAAGAACAGACAATGCCCTATGAAAACATTCTATGGACTGTAATTAGTTCAAGAAGTTTTTTTTTATGTTATAGATTTTGTTTCCATTGGGATTTTAGTGGTGACAAGGAGGGAGAGTTAGAGTACAAGGAACTTAAGTGGCAAATCATGTTTAATGTGTACACCCCACCAAGACTTAACAACAATGTTAATTACAAGGTAGTTCTAAACAGGACTCAAACAGAACTTGCTGGAGAGACAGATTTGTATCCCAAAGGCTACATGTTATATACTTTGCATCTTCGTAAAACAAATCCAGTCCCTCACTCTCTCAAAAAGAATTTGGATAAATGGATGGGGAGCAGTAAATTCACTGCCAGGGTACTGCCCATGTCCCTTATGGACAGAGAGTGTCTGTAATATGACTCAGGGCTCCAACACCCAAAGATCCACTACCTGATACTACCCCATCCCATATCTGTCTTATATTTGTATATTTGCATTTTAAATTTTATATTTATGCTTTTTGTATACTGTATATTCTTTACTTTACTTATGTTATATTCTGTTAACTGCTTTTGGAGCTTTTCTCCCCGGGCCTCCACTGAAAATGGGCTCTACGTGGCCCATTGGACTTCCCTGGTCATCAAACTGGAAATAAATAAATAAGATATAATATTATCGTATCTCGGGTATTCTTAGCAAGACTTGTAAAGGTTGATCTGATGTTGTTAATCCTCGTTCATTCCTTCATTATGCATGCTGGGTAAAGGATTCATATTGTGCATAGGTATGGAGTCGTTCCAAGCTTCGGAACCGAAATGCCGGTATCCGCTTCAAGCCTTCGCGTCAGCTTCAAACTCTCAAGGAAACTCTTACCCACAGTCCCCCTCTCCCTGTTACCTCAGATTTCATTTGCCGCGTTGCCATCCAGTCGTGTCAAGCTACTTCTCTTGAGCTAAGTACAGTCAATTGTTTAATAGCTTTACAGATTACTTTTCTGTCAGGAAAGTTCATATTTTATTGTCTCTTACCCTATTGCATCTAGCATACATAATTTCTTCAGGTTTTTCTGCTTTTTCTTTACTACTTTTACTGCAAGGTATTCTCTCTTTACCATTGTTGGTAATCTTTTTCCCTTTTCTCTCTCATACCTTCGGGTACTCTCTTGTACCATTGTTGGTACATTTCTTTTAATTATTTTGCTGCATGGCAGATAAAAAAGGTAGTCTGGGGTTTAAGCAGTGTTCTGATTGTGGATACAAACTGCCTACTTCTGATGCACACTCTTTGTGTGTTTATTGTTTGGGAGCTTCCCATTTATCTGTTAAACAACCCTGTACTATTTGTGAGAACTTTTCTAATAGAACATTGTTGGAAAGGAAAAACAAGCTGATACTGAAGGGACTTCTAAATCTCTCTCCCTTTTTCAGAGAGGCTATTTCTGGGTTGGAGGAATATCAGCCCTCCTGAAACTCCATATAAGAAAAATGGATGTTCCTACTAAGGCTAAATCTTTGCCTTCGTCCCTGGCTAGGTCTCCCGCCAACCAAAACCTAAAAAGGCTAAAGTTTCAGCTTCGGAGCTCTCTCAGTCAGTCCCAGTGCTTTTGGTGCCTAGACCTTCAGCACTGAGGCCTTCGGCTCCATTAGTGATTTCAGCTCCATCTTCTACTGCAGCCTTCTATATATTGGCACTGAGGGGCTCCTTGGTTCAGACCATTACCACTGTATCGGCACCGACCATTCAGTTGGCGCAGACCTTGACTGCGTCGGCTCCCGAGATCTTTCTCAGAACCGACGCCTTTATTGTTGACTCCAGTTTTGTCGGTTCCAGCTTTGGCACTGACAACCACTTTGGCACAGATCCCTGCGTCGGTTCCAGCTTTGGCACTGAAAACCACTTTGGCACCAATCCCTGTGTCGGTGCAGACAATGTCCTCAGCACCGATGATTTCTTCGGTGCAGACAACAGTAGTCCAGTCTCTCTTGGCACCGTTGTCTCGGTGCGGTCAGATGAGATGGGCACTGAGTTTGCTTCTTCTGTGGACAGGCCTGTTTCTCCCTCAGTCTCCATGAGGTCCACTAGAAGCCTTTCTGAACATGATGTGTTGCATCTTGTGGACCAGGTACTCTTGGCCAGAGGTATTCTTGCACCCCTCAGGAACTATCCTTCCTTTGGGAGGTGATCACCCATCTCCAAAGACCCTTCTTGATTCTCCCTCCTTCATTACCTTTGAAGTCCATGGATAGCGATACAGTCTTCCGCCTGCGGCCTCCCTTCTTTATGGATCCCACTAAGGGACGCCACAGTTGCCTCTCATGGCAGGAAAGTTTCTGCTATGACCCAGGATGTCAGCTTGTGACACGCATACTTGTGCAGCTCCACAGCCATCAAGGGACTCCCGTGGTTGGCAGGCTGAGCCACTTAGGAGGGGTGACCCCTGTCCTGGAACATGCACCTCCTCTTGGTGGACCATTCTTCCAACTAATGGAGAAGGCTTTAAGCTGCCGGCTGGTGATTCTGGACTGTCTATACTCTCTACCCTCCTCTGGTACACTGGTTTCACAAGTTGCACCTAGTGGACACTCGGGTGTAGGGGGCACTTGGGATGATATATTCCATCAGGAATCCCTTTCTGCTGTCTTCTCCAGCTTCTCCTGCTGAGGAGAGTCCACTGGAAAAGTTAGCAGTATGAGAGGAAACAGACATGGACTCCCACAGAGAGGAGTCCCTCACGAAGACACAGATTTCGATGAGGGGGAAGGATTTGCTGGTCACCCTCTGAGGGGTATCCTTTGGTGATATCCTCCAAATCCTGAAACAGAGAGGTGGACTGGCAGTCCTCCTAATCTGACCTCTGAGGAATCTGTGTTCCTGCAGGCCTTCAAGTGCACCCGGCCCCTACCTCCTGGGTTACTCCCACCTGCCGATGAACTTGTCAGAGCTCATTGTGCAGCGTGCTTGGAAGGCTCCTGATACTATCAAAGCTATTCTCCGGAGGTACAGATAAGATCTTGTCCCCTCCTGCTTCAGCTGGATCCCCATTGGTCCAAAAGGTCTTCCTGTGGATGCTTTGGGTGGTGGCGGCCACAACAAAAAGGATCTGGCAGAAGAAGAAAGCCAGACTGTCCATCCACTCTAACAAAGAGTCTTGAGCCCCCTGGACGAAGATAGGGGAAGTGCACCTTTGCTTCCAGCAACCTTTGCTATCCAGTCCCCTGAATTATGCTAGCACATTTTACCAGGTTTCAGAGGGATCTGGTTTCTGAGCTCCTCTGAAACTTTGGCTGAATTGCCATGTCTAATGAGGTCCTTGACGAAGTGGCTCTCTCAGCTGGCCAACCATTGAATCTATATCTAACTCCTCTATTAGGGATTGATATCTCACGCATCCAGAAGGAGCAGCTAGGTGGCCCGGGTTCAGCTACTTGGTCTTGCCTGGATGTGCTTGTGCAACTTTGGCGGAACAGCACAAGTCTTCCTTTCTTAATGCCCCCATTGAGGCCTCCTCGTTGTTTGGGCCCAAAGTCAAAAGCACACTGGCCAGATGTGAACAGGATGGTAAGACCCTTTCTGCCATAGTTGTTCATTATTCTTCCTCTCAATGTGCTTTCTCCTGAAACCAAAAGAGCGGGAAGATATGGTTCAAGAAATCTCAGGGTCCTTTCCGTGACACAAAGGCCAAGTTCTCCCCCAGAGGCAGAGGAGGAAACTCACAGGGAAGACATTCCTTTCGGGGCAGAGGGGGACCGTGTAACCAGGGTTCCAGGGATTCTTTCTCTGGTCAATCCTACCAGTGCTCCTGAAGAGCTGCCCAACTCCTTTCCTCTGGAGGTGGTTGGGGGACATTTCTCCTTGTACCCTTCTGCCTGGCTAACCATCACCCCATTTTGGGTTTTTAAAAAATTAATTAAGGGTTTTTTCATTATTTTTCCCCTTTTGATTTTTCAAAAAAACCCTTAAAAACCCCAAAAAAGGGTTTTCCCCCCCCTTTTTAAAGGGAAAGCAGCACTTTGGCTGCTAAGAAAAAGATCCAAATAGTCCCTCCAGACCAGATAGGATCCGTTCTACTCAAGACTATTTTTGGTGCCAAAGAAAACCGGGGACTGGAGACCAATTTTGGATCTCAGTGTATTGAACAGATTTGTGAGAGTACAAAAATTCTGGATGGTCACAATACAGTTTATCCTCCCGCTTTTGGAAAAAGATGATTGGATGTGCTCTATAGATCTTCAAGATGCGTACTACCACATAAAGGTGGACAGGCCATTAAGAAGATTTCTGCGCTTCCGTGCAGGAGTCAGTCACTACCAGTTCAGAGTACTGCCCTTCGGACTCCCTACAGCCCCCAGAGTGTTCACAAAGTGCATGGCAGTTGTCACAGCTCACTTGCGACTTCAAAGATTCCAGGTGTTTTCATACCTAGACGACTGGCTCATTTCCGCCCCCACCAGACATCTACTGGAAAATGCCCTGACATACTCTCTCCTCGCTGCTCAAAGGCTAGGCATAACCATAAACTGGAAAAATCCAATCTTACCCCATCTCAGTCAACAGAATTCATAGGGGTTATCTTGGACATAAAAAAACTGCAGAGCTGCTATTCCAGAGCACAGAATTCTAAGGATAAAACAACTAATTCCAATCCTTTCAAAGGAAAAATCCATGGCTCACTCGGTTCTGCAGCTGTTGGGTTCCATGGCAGCCTCCATCACCATTGCCCCCCTGGCCAGGTTTCACATGAGGCTTCTACAATGGCTACTGCTCACCCAATGGTATCCTTTTCA